>NC_051075.1:10964386-11054386 GCF_004664715.2 Peromyscus leucopus
TTAGAAAAAAAAATGATACCATGAAATTTGCAGGCAAATGAATGGAACCAGCTTCCATTTTATGAAGCTGCACTTCTAGGGACTTTTCATTAAGCTTCCTAATGGTGTAGCCTAGTTCCACATGCACTTTCAGTACTTCTTCCAATCTTACCTTAGATTGAATATGAAGGTTGAATATGACCATCATGCGTTTTAGTCTGCCACACTGAATTAAACAAATGCTATAAGATGGGCCCTTCACATGAACTGCTTTCATATAACTTAAGTTTGCTACTCCTCTAAAACATTGCTTTGAGGTTTGAAGTTTGTGACCAAGAATGCTCACGATAAGAGGTCACTCCCTCATAATACTGTGGTTCTTAACAGTTAAAATTCATGCTTCAAAAAATCAGTTGTGATTATTTCCAGACATGTTTATACTAGCTGTGCTTTTATCATACCATCTAATTTAATTACACATTACACACCTTGATGGAATTCAATTAAGCGAAAAACAAATCAAATATTTAGAAAGACTAAATTAGAATGAGTTTGCTTTCTTAAATGGCTGTTAAATGGGCTAAGACAACTGAAAAAGCCTGAGAAAAATATGTAAAAATCATGAAGGATTTTGTATCTAGATTTTAGTTCAAATATCTTTAAGTTTTGCTCCAATATAAGGAAATTAAAAGTAGGGATTGTAGCAAGAATAGTACAGATATGCTTTGTAAAATAAAGACTTGCCAGGACTTCAGCTCAAGGCTTTTATACCTAAAGAAAATGACTTCTTAAAGATGGAAATGAATTATGCATTGCACATTTTGTGATATATGATGATGCATTGTGTAAATGCATTTTTGTGTAATCCTTTGCCAACTTAAAAAAAACCTGACAATTATCAGTCTCAGTTGTATTAAATAAGATAATTTCTTTCCTATTCATTTGTCTTTGACTATGCTTTCCCTTCCACTTGAAACATCATAATCCTCTTTCCTTTGAGTTATGTTTATCCTGTTTTCAATATCAACAAAGGCACCTCAAGACTGTTTACCTGCTCCCACAAATACTTATTAGAAAGAACTACCCATAAAAGGCTTATTGCATTTTAAAATGGGGGCATATATCCATCCTTTTTCACTAATAGAGTATGGATAAATCTTATTTTAATTATAAGGACCATATTAAACCTTTCTGGTCTGGATGTCTTAACCTGTTGGTCTCTAGGGTAATCACAAGTTGACAATGATGTAGACATTGATAGCATTATGTGAATAGAACATGTATCACAATGGGGTTATGTGTTAATTTGAGACCTGGCAGGTCCAAAAACTTGTTACCCTTTTATACATAAAAGCCAAGCTGATCATTTGTAGCAGAAAAAGCCTATTAGTATAGACATGTGACTACAAGGCATGTCTCTAAATGAGTCACACAGAGGAGTGAGACAGTAATTGGAAACATAGGGTTTTAGTGAATATAGAGGTTTCCATGGCAAGCCTGTTTCATCTCATCAACATGGTATTTTTGCAATCATGGAGAGAATGTAATTATAAGCATTTATTATCTAAGTGGAATGCTTTTTGATAAGGGTGAAAGAGAACTGCTTTTGTTAGACTGGGATAGGTTTCAAATCAGAAGAGTCAGAGATTATGGTAATTATGTGTTTCTGGTGCTTCAGAGGGAATACAGGCCTCTCTTGATCTTGCTTTTCTATGACCAATAGCTGTTTAACCAAAGATGTTCTGGAGATTTAGAGATGAATATTTACATGCCCTTTGTTGCTGACTGGTATATAGCACACTGCTTGCTGCGGGCCGCAGGAATATATCATAAGAACTCTGCTGGTTATGGATCTGCTGGAGGGATCAGGGAATTCCTCCAGAGGAAGCCAAATCCCAAGGAGTTTTTGGTGTTACTTGGCTTGTTATATATCAGCTGTATTCTGTTATGAAAATCATGTGTGCCTTCATAGCTTTCCCAATTGACTTTTCCCTAAGAAGGGCTAACAGTGTAGACTGATCACTCTCTGGACATACACATTCCAGGTATTTGGAGAACAGCCTCAGGAAAGGCTTTCTCTGGAATCAGATTATCTATCTCCCTTGGCCACTTTCAAGGACTACAGGAAACACCAGCCAGGTGGGTGCCCATTGTTAGTCCCAGGTGGACTAACAATGATAACAGCCCACATGCAAGTCTCCTGATTTATGGTAAATTCCACAAGGAGACACCACCTAGGAGAGGTGGACGTTAAGTAATAGCTTTACACAATTTAGCTCGGATCCTCCCTTTATATACCGAGACTTCCAGGAGGCAGAGGAGAAGAGAAAAGAGAATGGAAGAACTAGATGGGTAAGAACTTGAGAGGAACGAACTGAGATGGGGAAGAACTAGATTGAAGGGCTAAAAGAGAGGACTAGAGGAACGAGATGGAAGATGAGGAAGAGCCAGATGGGGAAGAACAAGATGAGGAAGAGCCAGATGAGAGAGAAGGAGACAAGAGAGGAGCTGATAGGGGAAAGAACTAGATAGATGAGAACCTAGAAGGGACAGAACTAGATGAAGGAATTAAGATAGAACCTAGAGGGGACAGTAGATAAATATAGAGAGAAATCAGGCAAGAAAGGAGCTAGACATGAGAACAGAACTGAAGCTGTGTATAAAGGATGTTATGCCAGAGGAATTAAAGCAAGTGGACTATAGAACTCGGTGTGCTGAGATTATATTTCCTGAAAATAGTCCTCGCCGTTAGTAGTTCTCTCTCCTGAGCCCCTGGGATGTATAATATTAAGGCTGGTCCCTCCAATATTATACAAGAACTGCTAACTGAGGGATAACTTGATTTGTACCCAGGAAGACTTAAACTGCAGTAATAAAAGGAGCATGGCATGAATGTAATGATAGACGTAGAGGGACTGAACCAAAAAGAACATCCCCTGGAGACAAACCCAAGCATGGAACTGTCCTTTGACTCTTTGGGGTCTTGGCACCAAGATGACCAAGAAGAAACAGTGGTCACACCAAAAGGACCTCGTCGTGTTCACTTAATTTGCTGTGTGAACTATGCCCTGTGTATGCCCAAAGACAAGGCCATTAAGAATTTCATCACACAGAACATCATAGAGGCCAATGCCATCAGGGACTTTTCTGAAGCAAGTGTCGTCCACACTTAGTGTTGCCCAGGGCTCTATGTCAAGCTGCATTACTGTGTGATCTGTGCCCTTCGTAGCCAGGTGGTCAGGAATCTATCCTGGGAAGCCTGGGAGGACCGAACACCCTCCTTGTGATTTAGAGCTGCTGGTGCTGCCCTACAGCCTCCACCAAAGCCCATGTAAAGAACTGACTTCCCAACAACAGAAGAAAGACCATCTGGGGAAAAACGGAAATTACAGTTTAAGAAAAGAAAGGAAACAAAACCAAATCAAACCAAACAAAAACCCGACCTTTGAAAAGATGGCTCAGAATAGTCAATTAAGAAAGGACAGCTTCTTTAGAGCATGGTATTAGGAAAATCGGGCTATGTACATGTCTAGAATAAAAGAATGAGTTCAGATCCTTGTACCATGCATAAGAATTAACTCAAAGGATATTAAAGTCATCTGCGTAAAGTTCCCATGGTCCTAAAAGAGAAGAAAACCAAGGGGAAGTAAGGAGGAAGTCTTGTGACACTGCTTTGCTAGTGATATGGACATGATATTAAAATCTCAGTCTTGAAAACCAAAAATGTACAACTGGAGCCATGTTAGACTAGATGGTTTCTTCACAATGAAGGAAACAATCATAGAGAAAAGATAGTCTGTGGAAGGGGAGTAAATACATGCCAACTGTGTGTGTCACCTACACACACACATACACACACACACACACACACACACACACACACACACACACACACCATTTTCTGCTTTAGCACTTCTGCTCTTAGTTTCCCATCCTGTTGCTGACGAAAAACACTCTGTCAAAAGCAAAAAGGGGTTTTTATAGGACTCCTTTGACCAATAACTCAAAGAGATATGACCCATTCCTGATATTTGGGTTTCATTTGGTAGCATATGATGCCTAGTTGGAATATTTTCTTCCCTGTTATATTATGACTCCATTTAAATTCCTTCTATATATGTATATATTTTAGGAAGCTTCAGAGAAGGGGATGTGGACACTGAATCCCACCCCTAGCCAAGAAGGTATTCACAGATTATAGCCGCTGGGAGAGGGAGACTCACTGTCCTTCAGTGGAGCGACGCTGGGTATATGGCCCACACTCCAGGGTGGACCCTGTGCTCAGAAGTAGTTAGCCAGCACAAGCTGGGCCCTAGGCTTTCTAGTGTCATCTTTCTTCTCTTTTGTTTGTTGTTGTTTTGCCTTTTTTTTTTTTTTTTTTTTTTTTTTTTTAAGAGAGAGAAGGAACATGAAGTTGGGTGGATAGGGTGAGAGGAAGGATCTGGAAGGAGTTGGGGCATAGGAAAGAATATGATAAAAATATACTGTGTGAAATTCTCAAAAGAATGAACTAAAAATAAATTAAAATAAGAAAGAGAACAGTTTTAATTTAGCTCAAGTTCAAGGTACAGCATGCCATGGCATGGCAGCAAAGTCAAACCTAAGGAGCTTACAGTAGCTGGCCACCTCGGGCCTGCAGTTAGGAGAGGGCAATGACTGTATGCATGCATGTGCTGTTTACCCACCTTACAAACAACCCAGAATTCCCTGCATGAGGAATCATCCCACCAACAGTTAAGATGAGTCTTCTCACTTCAGTTAAAGTACCCATGATAATTCCTCACAGGCATAGGCATGGGCATGCGCAGAAGCCCATCTCGCAGGTGATTCTAGATTCTGTCAACCATCACACTGCCTGACACTTCCTACCCAAAAATTCAGACGCCATCTTAGTTTTTTTCAGTAATTTTGGTACTTATGCCCAGTGCGTGAACCTAGGTCCCCGTCAAAATTTACTGAACTTTAATTGCAGATAAAAGCTGCATTGCTGTGCTAAAACACCTACAAAGAAGAGCTTGTGTCTCATCCTTTCAGCTTTAAAAGCTCGGTTTTCACAGACTAAGACTATCACTGTTGGCAGTCTGTTTAGCTTCACCAATTCTCACATTTCTTATCTGCAAAATGATTGTGTTATCTGAAGATTTCTTAAATCCTTTTCAATTTAAGATATTGTGCTATAATAAAATGAGAGAAATAGCAACCTCAAATTGCTTATCGTATTTTAAAGAGAACTACTATGAGAATCCATACTCATTCATTCTCAATATGTATTTATTGAGTGTCCACAGATAATACCAACAGGCACAGCTTTAGAAATTAGGAAGACGGTGCTGCACAAAATGTTTAAATGTATGCCCTGGTGGAATTGGTATTTAGACAAGGGAAACAGAAATAAAATAAATCAAGAGGTTATAGAGCTAACTAAGAGTAGTTTAGAGCTATGGAGAAAAGCATGTGAAACGATCGAGTGTGAGCAGAGTAGCTGTTTGAAATAGACAAGAGACATGTGAACCGAAACCCAGAACACAAATCAGGCCACAAGATGATCCTGCTGGAGGCTCATTGCAGGGAGAAAATGTGCTAAGAGTCAGAGTGGTCTTTGGAGGCCAGTGAGATCGAAAGGGATGGGGGTGTGGGGCTGACTGAGGAACTGGTACCCAGGTCCTACGGGACAGAGATGTCCAAATGGGATGGTTTGACACACCAGAGTGTTACTGGGGACACTGAGCTCCCCCTATGGGGTTCTTAGTCTTGTTAATTAAAGGATTTAGAAATGGATTTAAAAGGATGTGCCTGTTAGATAGGATTGATCCAGGCGATAGGAAAATAAATGAAGGCAGACCAGCCTCTCCGTATCTGAGTTGCTCTTTTATCAGAACAGTTGAAGGACACTAGTCTCACCAAGCGAGTAGAGACTCTTCCCACATGACACATGCGGTTTAGGGATGTTATAGGCTGGAAAGGGGGAACCTTTGGGACAGAAGGTCCCACCTACACTTCGGTTCCTCTGCAGCTTCGAAGTGGTGGCTGCCAAAGGGGTTGGTGTGTTGATCTGATCCAAATTTTCCACAGTGTTTTCAGTCGAGTCCACTTGCCTGTCTGGAGGCTTCTCGGTCCATCTCAGGCTTTAATCCTCCTGTGCTGGACCGATTTTGTTAAAGTTTAAGAGAAAAACAAATGGCAGGCAAGGTGCAAATCTCATCCACTGGGACAAGGTGTGCAGGAAAGTTTGCATTGCAAGCTGACAAGCAGCCACACGGAAAAGGGAGTTTCAGAGAAAGAGCGCAAAAGTACAGCGTTGCAGGAAAGCCCGTGTGCCTCTGGCACTGGCCAGAGTACCTGAAAGAGATAAAGAAGAGTAAATGTTACATTTTCCTGATTGCTAATGTAGAAAAAGCAGGCAGGCTACATGGCGGAGGTTCCACGGTGGTGATACCTGCTGGAAGCCATGGCAGCCGCCGCCAGTGTCTGCGCTGAGAAGCGTTTGTCTGAGTAAAAGCACATTGTCTAGTTCAATAAATAATAATCCCTTCCATCTACTTTTGAGTAACTTGGAATGCCATGTCCCTACCCAGGGCTAGAGATGGAATTTAGAAAAAAGTCCTAAAACCTTCAACGTTTTAAATGATCATTTAACTTTCAAGGAATGATTAAGCTGACATTTATAATCTAACTTTATCAATAAAAGAAACAGGGGGTGGGGTCCAGAGTAGCCTGAGCTTACTGTAGCAAGGGGACATGTCACAGTATGTAGAGACCATTTTGGTGAGAACTGCGGTATGGATGCTCCTGGCATTGATTCACAAAAGCCAAAGGTACTGCTCAATCTGTACCACACACACACACACACACACACACACACACACAAGTCCACATCTACATATTATTTGGCTAACAATTTCCATAGTGTCTGAAAGGCTTTTGCAGCGAAAGAGTATCTCAGCAATCGGGCCAAGGAATGCCACAAAATCACAACCACACAACAGACCTCGTGTGAGATTTATTGAGGGGTGGGGGAACTGGACACGAAATGGCTGCCTCTGAGCCGGGATGCATGCCAGATCATGATGGTGGGCTTTATGGGGGTGGGAGGTGGAGCATGCACACAGGGAAAATAAGGCCATGGTGCTGATGGTGGAAACATGTCACACTGGCTGTTAGTGATGCTGAGGTTGGTGCTTAGTCACTGAAGGCAGGGAGGAATTCCGTTCCAGGATATGGGTGGTTCTTGGTTGACCAACAGCTTCAAAGCCAGCCTCAAGCCTAGTCTTGTAGACCAAAGTAAGAGTTTAATGCAGTAATCCCAGCACTCAGGAAACTAAGACAGGAAGGCTGCCATGAGTTTGAGTCCAGCATAGGGTCCAAAGTGTGTTTCAAGCTAGTGTGGGGCTCAGTATGAAATCCTGACTCAAAAATTAAAAAGAAAAAGAGAAAAGAAAAAAAAAAGTAAGTTGTGAATGTGTATGCCAGAAACACAGACAAATACATTTGTACCTTTCCATGATGCTGGAATTTACTTAATAGTAATAAATTCACCAAGTTTAGCTGTTTCAATGACAGCAGTATGTCATACAATCTACTACTTATACCTTGCTAGCCTGACTACAGCAAATGCCAGTTTTTCATTCAAATCTCAACATCACGTAGTTATTTATGCCTATATGCATATGTACTCCAAGAACACCTTTTTTGACAGTGGAGAAAATTGCTCAGCAATTACTTGTGGCTTAGATAATTGGTAGGAGTATTTGAAGATATGCGAGGCATAAAATATAAAATCTGCTGGGAAGCTTTAAGGAAACTTGGTTTCTAGCAAACCACTTGGTATGCAGATGCTCTGATCTTTAATCCCATTCATGTTTGATAGTCCAGAGAATTCATAGGGAGCCCCTCCACCATGGAATAGTGTTATCCTCAGAAAAGGAAGAAAGTCTTCAGACTGACAATGTACTCTTGTCCTTACATAGGGACATGCTACCTGTACACTAGAATATGGCTTTACAATGTAGATCCCTATTGGCTGAAACAATCTAGGCTGGAATTAACACTATTCCCCTATTTGTTTCTTCATAAAATAATTTTGTATTTTATTTGTGTTTGTATTTTATAAACAACAAGCTATATGTGTCAAATATAAAATTGAGTGTGGTCATTTTTCTAAGATGTCATTCTTTTATCCCTCCAAATTGTTTAAACCTATTGTTTGAGTGAATGTGTTAGTTAAATTCCCATTAAGGAATACTTCGTTGGAAAAATGCTTGATAATTGATAAACAATTCTCTCCTGACTCATTAAGTAGTTCTGCTCTTTTTGGATATTGCTCAAGTGAAAGAAAGATCTGAATTCAAACATGACCAAGTTGCAGTTGTTTCTTGGAATGCAGTTCTGCATATAAATGGGAATTGATAGGAGCCATTAAAGAACCCAATAAAAAATATATATTTCCAAAAATACTGCATCACCTTAAATTTCAAAGTTCAGATAGTTTTATAGCCCTTCCAGGCAATAATTATGGAGTCACACCAACAGAGCACATTATCAACAAAATGCAACCGTGTACTACTAAAGGACAGGTAAGGAAGTCAGTCACTTTTTGAGCCTTGATTGGAAAGTCATCTTAAGCCATAGGAGAATTCACCACATTGCATCATTAACACAGGAATTCAAGTGCAAAAGCTTCCTGAGTGTTCCCCTCCAGAAGAGAAGCACTTTGTCCATGTGACTAGGAAGAGTGGTGCTTAAATTCCTTACCTGGGAACAAAGTGTTAATTTGGGAGCTGGAATGTGACCTCTGATTCTTTGTGAATTGTGGGACAAGAAAAGCCAAGTGAGAAATGTCCCATCAGCAAGTAATCCTGATCTCACGCACAAGTTTGTGCGTGTGTGTGTGTGTGTGTGTGTGTGTGTGTGTGTGTGTACTATTGCCATATGTGTACTATTGCCATGGCTACAGAGGCCAGAGGAGGGCAGTGGATCCCATGGAACTGGAGTTTGGCATGATTATGTTACCTGATGTACATGTTGGGAATTCAGGTCCTCTGAGAGAGCACCATGTGCTCTTACCCATTAAGCTGTCTCTCTAGTCTCTGTGTTCTTATATTGCTATGTTTGTGGCACTTGATTCCAGGACTAGAATTACTAAATTGTAAGGTAAATTGTTTTTTTAATTGTATGGATACTGCCAGATTGCTTTCAAAAAAGATTATTAGTGTCCATCTATACTCACCAACATGAGATGATGCAATTTTTCTCCAGCCCATTGCCGCAATAGAGCCAATTACGCACCATAAAGGATTACCTATATTGGCTGTAATTCCTGTCTCCCTGACTACTGATAAACTTGAGTACCACTTTACATACATATATAAAATGTAAACTTCTCTATTTGTTTCTGCCCATAGCTACTGTTAACCTATTACTTCTAATTTTTAAATACTTGGCTATCTCTGTAATTTTTTCAAACAAAATGCCTTTTCTTCTCTCTTAAAAGGATTTCTTCTACCCTAGTTGATATTGCAGCCCCTAGCTACTCTATTATTTTTTAAAAACACTGACTTCTTAAAGTGATTGCAAAATTGTATGTATTTTCCTTGATGATTTGTGTATATTGGTATTTTATACTATTGCATAGTACATTGGAGCTTCAGACTTTCAGAAATATGAATACAATGTACTGAATTTTTCCTTTTCTTTCAAGCCATCTTTATAGTGGTGAGTAGATATCTTTTGTTGATTCCTCTACCTTCCCTATCTGTGCCTCTAAGACTGTTCTTACTATTGCCAATGACATCTGTTTAATTGTCTCCTTAATCTATAAATTGTGCCTGGACCAGGCTTTTGTCATGTTTATATTTGCATCTTTGGAACCTAACAGTTCTTGTTACTACTGATCACTTAACATATATTTGTTAAATTCATTTAATTTAGAGAATAATTTTCCAGTTCTTCTAATTAGTATGTGATAAAATACACCTGGACTTATTCCCTAATTGTTAATTAGATATAAACTATTATCTTCTGTGTATTGGCATATCCTCTGACCAGCACTAGTTTGAAAAGGTTGTGTGTGTTATCTCATTATCTGTGGAGCAGGCACTGATACACCCTATTCTTCTTATTCACAAATGAGTAAGCTGAAGGCCTGAGATTCCCTGATCCTCCACTGAGAAGGTGCCAGAACTGTCCTTCAGTTGTGGTCTGCCTGGCTTGGAGACTTCCTTTTTCTTTCCTGTCTCACATTCTTTTCCTGATTCAAAGTCAGATTCCTGAAGAGAGCTTTTGAGTCTCTGTGCAATGAGATCTAAAGCTGTGAGGAATTCCTTTTTCCCAATTAAGTGACCCAAAGCTTGTTAAATTTATAGGAAATAAAACAGCATGTATTCCTTTTATTATATATATATATATATATATATATATATATATATATATATATATAAACCCAACCTTACAGTTGTTTAATATAGATGAAGCAAAAGATGGAATACTGTTCATAGTTCCCCAAATATTTAAACATTGTTGGGTCTTACAACAAAAGCTTTGAAATGTGTCTTTCCCACGTTTATAACTAGCATGTTGAAATGGAGTAATAAACGGCATGAAGACCTCTGGGAAATGACTTCTAGAGAGGATGCTGGGAACAAATGCAACAATCTAGTTTTTAACGAATATGAACTTTATTTTGAAAAATGAAACTGTGTGTTACATGCTCTCTGTTTTATTTGAGTTTGCTTTCTGGGAAGCTGTGTGGAATAGTAAAATGAGTGACTGTTTCTATTTTCTATTAGCTTCAGTTAACCAGTAAGTAAACTGATCGTGCTATTTGAACCTATGACATTTCATAACTCCAGTCATCATGTTAGCAGAATCAAAATTTGAATATATAAAAGTTAGATGCAGTTTTGAATATGTAGTATGATCTTTTCTATATTCTGCCAGCTTATGTGATGCCTGAAATTTTAATCGTAATACTTTGACCTCTGTAAAAATTTAACTTAGTACGCTTCTAGATAAGTTAATATTGGACATAATAACATGTAAAATATTTAAGAGAAAAAAATCGATAATGATGTCTTCAAAATTAGCCTTTAAATTTATTTAAGCTTTTCTACATTAAGTATTTCCACTGGAAAGTGATTTACAAAACACTTTAATTTTTTATGTCATTCCTTGAAATACTTCCTAATAAAAAAACTTTTCACAAAAAGGATTTGAATTTATACTACCTTTTTATTTGTTCACATGAATCAACTATTCATATCTTGATTCAAATATCCATAATATACTTCCTTTTTATGATAGTCTAAAACAATATCATCCTTTAAACATTTGTTCAGTTACCATTGCTTAATCATCATTTATTGATTTATTTCTCTATAAATTGATTTTGTACACATTTCCAATTTATTGAATTTTGCTATGGTACTTTAGTCGGTCTCTGTGCATATTTCACTGATCATTTTCTATCTTTTACTTTATTCTTTTAAGATGTATTTACTTTATACTATGTGTACATATGTGTACCACTTGCATCTAGTGCTTACAGAGGCCAGAGAGAGCACTGGATCCACTGGAACTTGAGCTACAGATGGTTGTGAACTCCGTGTGGGTACTGGGAATCAGACCCTGACACTGCTTTTGACCACTGAGCCATCTCTCCAGCTCAAATTTTTTGATGTGGTTTATAGTCAGTAAAAAGGACTAAGTCTTTCTTGTATCATTACTTACATTGTCTATGTAATTTCACATAGTAAATTTTGACTCATACCCTAAAAAAAATGAACACACCCGAGTATTTCAGTAAAGTCCAAGTTCAGGTTTTATCAATGACCTAATGGGCCTGTATGTAATCTGATACTAATAATTTGCAATCATTTTCATGGACAGCCACAGATACCTCTTAAATGTTTGATTTACATGAGAAAACATTCTTTATATTAAAGAAAATTATCATGTTTGTTCTTTAATTGTGCTATTTATGTTTCAATAATCTAAGTTTAGGAAAAAAATGTATCAAGGATCTTCATTATTAAAATATTTTTTAGCTACACAAAAGCATCCCTGTTACATTTGAAAAACTAATTCTGAAACTTTATGATAAAGATATATGAGTTTACTCTAATCACCTAGCAACAGCTTAGAGTCTGTGAAGAAAATAATATTTCTCTTTTTTTCTAGTGAATAGATGTTAAGACCTCTTCTTTAAATCTTGAGTAGTCATGAGCCACACTGCAGTGGATGGGAAATCATGTAATATACTTTCTGTAGTCTGTGCCTGGCTACTAATGATCTAGATGATACCACCTAAAGTCTCTGACCTCCACATCTTTATCTGTATAAAAGGGAATTATTAGATCATTTCTAAGGTATTTAGAGTTGTGATCCAAAGAAATGATATCACCTTTAGCCATAGGCAATCGAGCTTCCTAGGACTGTCATTGCCTTATTTACCTAAATTCACAATGTATTCATTTATGTGTCACTTCTAATTTGATGCATGTGGTAAGGGAAGGCATGTGCATCTTATGCATCAGCATTTTTTTTTTTTTTACAAAGTAGACAATAGGCAGAATTTAGGGCTAGGGTTGAGAATGAGTATTCAGAGTGTTAAAATAATTTCCCATGTTGTGATAGCCAACATGTTCTTGGGAATTTTAGAACCCTCTGATCATGTATCTTAAGAATCAAAATTTAACCAGATTCATCAAAGGATTTTAGGCTCCTTTCCCTCCTTCAGACTCCATTGTAGGATAAAATTGACACTCATAAGCTTTTGTGCTTATAGCCAATTGAAACTAAGGTCCCATCTTGGAGATGTGATCTCATTTAGTCTGATATTAAAATAGCTACTATTTCCTGAATTAATGTTATACTATTATTATTATTATTATCATCACAATTTCTCTCCTTTTTAGTTATTTCTCTCATAAGCAGCATGTACATAAAACAACATGAAATTGGTTATTCTTTTTGTAAATTTTTATTTATTATTCAGTCACACAATGCATCCTGACCACAGCTTCTCCTCACTCCACTCCTCCCAGTCTCCCTTCTCCCCTAGATCCACTCCCCCACCCCCACATCCCTCTCCCATCTCCCCCAGAAAAGAGCAGGCCTCCCAAGGATATCAACCAAACATGGGTACAACAAGATGCAATAAGACTGGGCACAAACCCAATCGGGGATTGCTGATTACCGGCTTCCCTTAAGAAAACAGAAACTCAGGGGTCTGGGATTCAGTGAGCAGTCAGCCTCACAGGTCATCACTGCTTTGTACATGTAGAAAATTCAATAGAATGGCTTAAAAATGATATCCCTAATGAATCATGAATTATTAATACAAATTACTGAGAGATGGTGAGAGAGCACATATTTATGAGAGAAAGACACAGAGAAACATTTAATAAGCACTTATCTTCTTATAGTTCCAAGAATTACATGGACAGTACTTTTGTATTCAACTGATGATACTTAAAAGATCTAGAGACTTAAACACATTGTTTTCAAGGTCAAATCCAATTGGAGGCCATCATTCTTTATTCCATTTATAAGGCCTAGGTAACTTGTCTTGGTCAAGCTAGTACTAAAAATGTCTGCTTTTAGACAGGTAGTTAAAGTACCATACAGAACTCATTTTTGACTGTCAAAACCAGAATTATTTGCAAGCTATAGATACATACAACCTTGTGGGATGACACCTCACTTACCTGCTAAATCAGCTAAAGGATTATCTTGTCTTTTATATGAGTTCAGGAGCAAAAAGCTATTTAAAATTCCTTCTCTAGAGAAATTATATTAGCAGTATTGTATTTCCTTGGCAGCCCTAAAAGGAAGAAGGCTAGTAATTTACCATCATATTTTTAAGCCACTTTGGGTTACTATTTTAAAAGTTGGATGCCCACTAAGAGATTCAAATACAGAATACATCCCATCCATACAGCAGGGTGTTTATCAGAGTTCTCTACTTACAATATTTCCCCCAACCCTGAGCATTATCAGCATAAGCCACTATCATAATAGAAACATTGAAATATGCAAGAGACTGGTAGATGAAGCCACAAATAGATAGATCGTTCCTTTATCTGTTACTCTTTGCATATTTGAATATGTACAAACAGATAGATTATCCCTTCCCATATGAGTTTTAATGTGTCCCAGAAGAGAAAAGGAAGAAAGAAAAAAAGAGTCACTGTACCATTAAAAATAGTCCCAGGCACAGCACAACGGCAAGAAAAATATTATTGAGGCACATCCCTGGTAATTTGAAGACTGATACTAACTGATAGTGAGCCTCAACACGTTCTGAATTTTGAAAGAGAAGGTAAACAAAAGGCAAAGGAAGACTGGCAATAGTCACTACCACTTACTGAATTCTAAATTCACACCAGAACTGGATCCAGTGCTTTACTTAAGAAGAGCCTCAAGTCTAAGATGATACATTTATATAGTGTTCAGTATATGCTACACTTACCCGTTGAGTAACCTTAGAGTTAGGTTCTCTCTCTCTTTCTCTCTACTTTTGCCTAGTGTTGTAAATGAGAAACTGCCCCTTTGAGTTTTATCAAGTTCTTCAAAATCATATGCACTTGATAGCGCCAAATAAATAAACCAAACTAAGATAAGCTAACTCCAGAGATTGAACTGGAGAGCAAATTCCCCTTCCAGTGTTTACAGTTCATTTCTAAACTTCAGCTGAACCTAGTTAAGGTGGATGCTACTCATCCTGTTGTGAAGGTGACAATTAATTGTAATTTACAAGCTGACTTGTGCACCATAGAATTAAGGTGGACATTTCTTTAGCCTATGCTACAATCAGTGTGCTTTCCATAGTATTATTCTGCCTTCGTGGCATCATTTTTCATCAGTTCTAAATTCATTTGTCATGTATTTAACAAATATTTGTTGAATATTTTGTGCTCTAGGGACATTCTACAATAGAGGCACATTTCTATAGGTCACATTCTAACAAGGATAAATAGACAGTAAATAAATGACTCCGTGAACCCAAGTCCAATGTTAGTGTGCATAAAAAAAAGAAAAATAAAGTATTGTAAATGGCTAGGAAATAAGGGAATAAAGCAAGTGCTTAAGTTCCGAATATAAGATGGTCGCCACATGGAAACCTGATGCCTTCACTGGTACTTGGATGCTACTGTAATTTTCTGTCACAAATATCTTGATTCTTATAGCATCTAAACTTCAATCTGACTTTTATATCATTCTAGCTTCTAGAATAATATGTTTGCCCTACTATTTCATTGTTGATATAATTTTGTATTGGACTCACTGCATATATATATGTGTGTGTATATGTATACACACACACACACACACACACACACACACACACATACATATATATATATATAAAACTAATAGTCTATGTGTTTGGGTCTCAAAGCCCATTCACACCCATAGCGCTTCTTTATATGATGAATGTCAGAAGGCTTTATGATAATTGTTGTGATAAGCCCATTCACTTCCAAAACTTGACAAATTGTTTGTGTTCTAGCTTATCAAGCCTCTGGGTATCCTTGGAATCCTTCTCTACTCAATAGGTAGTCACAACCAAGCAACTGAAGGTCCTGCAAGACTTGAGATTCATTTTGGTTCCTTCCCTAGGAACTTTCTTAACATCAAAAAAACGTGAGTTAAGATATATAGATGGAACAGGAAGGTGTAATCTAGGCCATTCATACATCAGTTATAAGGTTATTTAATTCAGAGGATCCTTCAATTCTTTGCTCCAGTGAGATAACTCAGAATGTTGTGAGTATATACACACAACACTCATCCTTGGGTAATATACCCCAAGACCTATAGTGAATGTCTGAAACCTTGGGTAATTATTAATCCAATTTACTATATAGTATGTTTTCTCATATACATACACTCTTGTGATTGTTAAATGATTATTTAAAGAAAAAGCAAATTTCAGCTGTTATTTATTCAAAATGCACAGCTTAATTGGTGAACAATTGTTTGCATATATTAGGAGATAATACCTTTATAGCAGTTAACTATATGTTCTTCTCCTCATCACTAACATTCGATGTGGGTATTGGTTATTATATTAGCTCATGCAGTAGAGATGTCAAGAACTAATGGAATGACTTTAATTGAAGAACACTTCTATTGCAAAGTGTATGAGGGTAAGATGTGTTAAATTTGTTTTTTGCTTTTCTCTAAAAAGCTGAAAACCCCCTTCCCTCTAGTAATTAAAAACAAACAGCTACCATTAACTTACTGTGGGGTTCTAATGGCCATACTACTTTTTCCTTGCATGGATGACTTACTGATCTAAAGAAAGCAATTCACCATTGAAATTATCTTGAAAATTAAAAACCATCCAAGATAATGAATAGTTTCAATTTCTAGAGCACCAATTTGTGTGGACTTTCCCTTTATAACGCATTCTTCTGTGCACACACAGCTTGCTAACTAACAGTCTAGCCACAGAGAGACTCCATATCAAAGAGCAATCTGCCGACCTCGGTTTCTGAATGCTTTGGCTTTCAGGGTGGTCTTCACTCACTAATTTACTCATTCTTTCAGCAAACCTTTATTGAGAAGCTTGTTTAAGTTAGTGATTTTCAGGGTGTTTTAGGAAGTAAAGAAAATATAAAGTTATCTGCTCCCAAAAGAATTGTTTTTATGAGGTTTGAATCAAATTTTATTTTATTTTTTTTATTTTTTATTTTTTTTTTGGTTTTTCGAGACAGGGTTTCTCTGTGTAGCTTTGCGCCTTTCCTGGAACTCACTTGGTAGCCCAGGCTGGCCTCGAACTCACAGAGATCCACCTGGCTCTGCCTCCCGAGTGCTGGGATTAAAGGCGTGCGCCACCACCGCCCGGCGAATCAAATTTTATTTTAATTTTGTCTTTTATTTAGTTAGTTGTTTCGTAATTTATTTACCAACACCATGTTACTAGTTATTTGGGTAACTTACATTTTGGGAGTGGGAGCTATAAAAAGTGTGGGTTGAGCACCCCTTATAACAAACATTTGTCCATATTGTTGCTGAAGGGCTTCTCTCCAGGTTCCACCAAGCCCCACAGTCCCACAATCCACGTATAAAACAATCACTCAGACGCTTATATTACTTATAAACTGTATGGCCATGACAGGCTTCTTGCTAACTGTTCTTATATCTTAAATTAACCCATTTCTATAAATCTATACCTTGCCACGTGGCTGGTGGCTTACCGGCGTCTTTACATGTTGCTTGTCCTGGTGGTGGCTGCAGTGTCTCTCCCTCCTTCTTCTTGTTTCCTCAATTCTCCTCTCTCCTTGTCCCGCCTATACTTCCTGTCTGGTCACTGGCCATTAGTGTTTTATTTATATAGAGTGATATCCACAGCACCATATTTCTAATGTTTCTTTGCAATTGAGTTTTACAAGTAGAAGGCCAACAGGCATGAACATAAAACATTGTCAAAGTAGATCCAAAAGAGAAATGGAAACAAAGTTTGAATCATTTCCCACAGCCACTGACAATGTGAGAGAGTGTATCCCAACCTCCTTCCTTTCCTGTCTTAAGAATGTGAATGTCAGCCGGGCGGTGGTGGCGCACGCCTTTAATCCCAGCACTCGGGAGGCAGAGGCAGGCGGATCTCTGTGAGTTCGAGGCCAGCCTGGGCTACCAAGTGAGTTCCAGGAAAGGCGCAAAGCTACACAAGAGAAACCCTGTCTCGAAAAACCAAAAAAAAAAAAAAAAAAAAAAAAAAAAGAAGGAATGTGAATGTCTGGTGTACGTCATCTGTCACTGACACTTTCTCTTCAGAACTGTTCAAAGTTTCTTTTTAAGAAAAAGTGTAGTTCAGATCAAAAGTTTTCCACTAGTACTGAGTCTATTGGTGCCAAGCAATCATCAAGATTCCCTCCTTTCCTGCTAATGCTGAGTCTTCAATTTTTTTTTAATGTGTACGCATGCTTTGTCTTCATGTATGCCTGTACACCAACATGTGTGCCTGGTGCACCTGGAGGGCAGAGGAAGTGCCAGATCTGGAACTAAAGTTAGAGTTTTGTGCCACCATGTGGTTGCTGGGAATCGAACTTCTGTCATCTGGAAGAGTAGCCAGTGCTCTTCAGCCTCTGAGGCATCTCTCCAGCTCCCAGTTTTGAACCTTAATTTCCATGAGTAAATTGAAGCAGTGAAGCATGGGAATAAATGCAAGTGTAAGAAGACAAATAGATCTTAATTTCATTGAGGTATGTTAAAATTAAGTATGTATGATAGATATTGTGAATTAAATTAAGTCATGTAATAAACTATATTTGGTGTTTGTGCTTTTTCTTTTAGCAGGATTTTTTTTCATATACAAAAGAAGAACTGTACTTATCTATAGAATATGTGACTAGAGTTATTTTATTGATCTTCTTCACTTTGAGTACATATGGAATTATCTATTTGTGAATCTATATAGTAGCTCATTATTTAAGTGAAGAATACCTTAGTTAATGGAATGAATCTACAGCTGATTTCTCGATTGTCTGCTCTGTTTAAAACCTTAACTTTGCCCATTTTGTTTACCTACAGCTACACTTGTTATGCATGGTTCCCATGGATGGTTTAGAGACTGAACCATAGCTTACTTTAGGGAAACCTGAGGTGTAATTTTCGGGTTAGCCCCTCTCATTATTCTAAGATGTTCTGTCCTTCCTGATTCTGTATCTAAGTTGTAAAGTCCTCTTCCTACTCTTATGTCATTGGTCTTACTGTTTGTTTTCAGAACCATTGGACACAAAAACCGGTTGGTCAAAGTCCCCCGTGGTCACATATGGGTTGAAGGCGATCATCATGGACACAGTTTTGATAGTAATTCTTTTGGACCGGTGAGTCAACTTGTACCTTGTTTCTGAGAAAGTTGCATTTCAAAGGTGGAAAGCAAATGTAACCTGATAGTTTGCTCTGTTCTTTCAGCCAAGTGTTATCAGAGACTTTGTAATGGAACACTCTATGTTGGGAAAATTCCTTTAGGCTATCAAAGTGTGTGTGTGTGTGTGTGTGTGTGTGTGTGTGTGTGTGTGTGTGTGTGTGTATGTGTGTTTCACAACTGTCTGACTTTCCAAGGTAACAAAAATACCTTCTGCCCATGTTTTCAGTTAATGTTTAACCAATAAAATATGTAAGAAGACATACAGGCAACAATATTTCTAAATCTTTATTCAGTCCAACAATGGTAGAAATCATAATAGTTAATGTGGGAGTAGTGGGTTTCCTTGCTTCTCTCTTGTGGTCCCATCTCAGTCTCACAATGAAATTGATGTAAAACAGATTATCAGGAGAATGGTATGTGCAAACTTAATATGTTTTAGATGTCACAAACACCCTCATAAAGAATCAAAGGCCTTTAAAATGGTGTAACTCACCTGCCTTTGTATTAGGTTGAACAAAGACAGGTAATTTTCAACAAGTAACTAAATTATGTGGAGAAGCTAAAGGGAGATAGAAAGTATTTGAACAAGTCAAGCTTTCTCAGCTATGACTCTTCATTGAAGAATGTTTCTTGTCTTCAACAAGAGGAAGGACAGCTTTTGCCTGGGAGTTTTAATCTCCTGCTTTCAAGAAGAAAGGAGGAGATTCATGTGCCCACCTCAGGTCTGTTGTTTTTCAAGTACCCTTAGCTCAAAGTAATCCTTGTGTCAGAGTGGCATGTTTGGAGGTGGCACATTCTGGTACTGTTCATAAGTGACATTTTGTTAGCATTTAACTTATAGCAGAACACAGACACACTCTCTTCCATGCTTATCCACAGAATGTGACTACACTGATATTTTGTGGATTTTTCCTTTACTTAGAGTGCATATAGAAACTCTCTCTTTATGAGTCTTCACAGTAACTCATTATGAACATGGAGAATTTCTTACTCAATGGAAACTGCAGCTGATTTCTTCATTGTCTGGTCTGTTTCAAAGCTTAACTTTGCCCATTTTGTTTTCGCAAAGCTATATTTGTTATGCATGTATAGGACAAAGCAATTATTTAGCATCCTTACACATGCTTGGATAAAAAAATATGTCTTCATATTTTGTCAAAAATGTAAAGGTTGAGCTGGGCAGCAGTGGCACACGCCTTTAATCTCAGCACTCAGGAGGCAGAGCCAGGCAGATCTCTGTAAGTTTGAGGCCAGCCTGGTCTACAGAGCGAGATCCAGGACAGGCACCAAAACTACACAGAGAAACACTGTCTTAAAAAACAAAAATAAAAATAAAAATTGAAGATTGTGGTCTCTAATAAAAAAGTTTCCTCCATATATTGTAAGGATTGGCGTTATTGCCACTAAATACGCTGCCACAAGGACTTAACTTTGGTGAAAAGTGTAAGAGCTGGCTTTAATAAATATGTGTAATTATGGGAGAAATTTTAACACAGCATTCCTTATTTTTCTCTAATCATACTAAAGATGATTTTCTAAAAAAAAAATCCTAAGGCCTATATTTCTTTGACCAATAAGAGTACAAGCCATGTGATTGGCCAAGTCCATAATAAATGTGATTTAACTTTAATGAGTTTCAATTCATTCTTGTAGTGATTTTGAAATGAAGTATTAATTGTGTTGTTTTCTCTCAGCTGTATGTATGTTAAGGTACTGATAGTCCTAAAGTTTGAGGGGTTTGGTATTTTGTTCATCATTAGACTGAAGCTGATGAAATGCTGTTAATGCAATTATTATGACTGCCAATCAGTTGATTTCTCTTTGCTTTCTTACTGAAGAAAGAAAAGAGGGCCTGGAAGGATGGCTCGTGAGCAAAGGCTTGTTATGTATGCACAATGACCTGAATTTGATCCCCAGAACTCATGAAAAGCAAGGCATGGTGGAATGTGCCTGTAGTCCCAGCACTGAAAAGGAGGACACCAGAGGATGAGACTCATTGGCCAGGCAGTCTATGCTAACTGCTGAGCTCCAAGTTCAGTAAGGGACTCTGGCTCAAAAATATTAGTTGTACACAGCTTGAAGACGACAATAGACACATATACACACACGCACAGACCAAGGCATACATAATTAACAGGTATGCACACATGACTATGCACACACACACACAAATTTTTAAAATGGAAAAGACAATAATAAAATTGTGAGTTGGGTACTGGAAATTCCGTAGTGTCTGCAGTGTGTCCTGTGGATTATACAGCTCTTGTGGCTCCTTTTTCTGCCTTACGCTTAATAACGATGCTTTGAATCACTGAACTGTGATTATAAAGACACCCACAAAAGAACATCAGATGTGGATGTGTCCTCTTTTTAGAGTGGAAGAGAATAAGAACTACATGTGAAGGATAATCTCACTGGGTTTATTACAATAAGAAACCGCATCACATAAAACTGACAAACATGTATGTATCTCTCAATGCCATTTGGTTTATACCAATATTTTAGGTGAAATCTATTTGTTAATTATAATAGAAATAATAATTTAAGTAAAAACAAAATTATTTTGAAATCTAGTTAAAAAAAAAAAAAAAAAAAGCCGGGCGGTGGTGGCGCACGCCTTTAATCCCAGCACTCGGGAGGCAGAGGCAGGCGAATCTCTGTGAGTTCGAGGCCAGCCTGGGCTACCAATTGAGTTCCAGGAAAGGCACAAAGCTACACAGAGAAACCCTGTCTCAAAAAACCAAAAAAAAAAATTATTTTGAAATCTAGTTATTCTACCCTATTTATGGATAGAACATACTTATGCAAACCTACTTTTGATTTATGGGTTTAAAAAAGCTGCTAATTTCCATTCAGGGAACTAATACTATTTCTATTTTCCAAAATTAAGTGAAATACCTCTTCTAGAATTAAAAAAAAAATCCTCACATCATACACTGATCTATTTGTGTTTTCCTGAGTTTTAATATGTGCGTTTTTGCTTTTAGAATTGTGCTCTTTGATTCTGCTCCAATAGCATCCCCCATTGGGAAACTTCTTAGTGAGTTCCCAAAACAAAGCAAAACAAGAAAGCACAAAACAGTGAAATAAATTCCATACAATCCTTATAGGTCTAAGCTATGATGCTTGAGTATAGAAATTTGTTTTATTTGATTATTTGACTGGTCTATTCAGACTGAGTATTTCTATGTACCCCAGGCTGGCCATGACCCCACAATCCTCCTGCTTTGTCTTCCAAAGGGCTGGAATTCCAGGTACACACACCACATTTAGCCTGAGTGTAGAGATTTCTGAATGCCTTTTCTACTGACCATTGACTATATGATTCATCTGTTAATCATTTTAACTTTTTTATTCTAAACATTAAATGCTGATCTTAACTCTTAGCACTGTACTTTTAAAAAGATAGTCTTGAGAACTACATTTTCTGTTAAAATTCTCACTGGAGAGGTTTGCTTACCTATCAGTGTATTTAAAGATTATACAGAGAGGGTGAGTGAACTTCATGTTTCCATATGCATTCTTTATTCATTTCTCCCATTGAATTAGGTAATGTACTTTTTCCTTGACATTGACAGCTTACCTGATGGAGTCAGGGTTGCCTGGGATGCTTCCCTTGTGTGTAGAATGAACCAAAACTTTCCATCTGTATTTGGCTTCCACTCAACTTCACTGTACCTGTTACTGCTTCTCACATACTTCATGTCTTTGGATAGTAATCAGCCTTGTTATAGATTGTGCTTGGTTTGATTCCTCTGTAGCCAATGGGTAATCCATTACAGGAGGTACAGTTAGCTGACTATAACTAGATTCTGGTTATACCAATTTAAAGTTCCCCCTGTGTTCCTATGTTCAAGGAAACATTCTACTATAATCTACCAAAGAAGACTCAAGAAAACTAAAGTCTAATCCTGACATTTTTGGGTTTTGCTGTTTTATTTCTTCCTGTGTACTTCTTATCACTGTCATTTGCCTCTTTGATTGGTTTTGCTGAAACTGTGTAGGATAGAAGTAGAACTGACTGATATTATGAATGAAAGGTTAATAGTGGCTTATTAATATAAACATATTAACAATAAGCTGCAGCAATAAAGAAAATCACAACAGGAAGAGAAATCATAATAACTTCTGGTCCAACATCCTCCTTCAGTTTCTTGAGGAAGACGTCATTGAAAGAAACTGGGGCACTCTTGTACCAACACAGGTCATAAAATCAAACAAAAGGAGGTAGTGTGGGTTATGAACTCTCATTTCCCCAACTGGACAAATTTCTATTTCCGCATGATTAAAAAGAAGAGACCTCTTCTCTAAATCAATTGTAAATAAGTGATTGATACAATGAGCATATTCACACAAAATTAAAATGTTAATAAGCAACCTGAGCAAATTAACGTAGATCTATAATTAAATGACATGATTTAGCCATAGGGTAAATTTTATGTTCATGAAAGTATGCTTATAAACTATTTTAATGATATAATCAGTATTGATAATATTGAGTGGGTATATAAACACAAGGAAGTGATTATACAGCATTATATTGTCTCCAGTGTTAGGCCAATGTTTGATTTTTTTTCAAACCATTGTAATTGCCCACATTTTAATGTTGTTGAAAAAATTTTTACGACATCTATAATTATAAACATATATTTGTTTCAAAGCTAGTTTAAAGATGATTGAATGTAAATGACATGTAAGATGTAATCTATCTCTTTGTTCTATAAAAATGCTTTATAATTCTGTGACCAGATGGAAAAATATCAGATGTGCTTGGGTGTGAAAACTTTTGATTATGGTTAACAGCATCACTATGAAGTACCTTTATGCTAAACCTCTGGGATAATTTACTCAATAACAGAAAATATCTTCTTACATATGGACTCCAATTTATTGCTGCAGCTTGGATTCCTAGTGTGAGACATAACTTTCATAAGTTTCTTTTAAAATTATAATTGGAAAAATTCAGAGTATATGACTACTTGATTTTATTGAATTGTGTAAAAAAGATATCAGATGTAGGTTTATGATTACTTGGAATATTTTCCAAGCATTTCTCATAGTATCTCTAGCAGTGAAATTAGGATCTTCCCTTGGTCACCCCTACTATTAGATGGCATTAATACATTTTCTAAAACAGTTATGTCCTTCTTCTATCAGCACCCAGAAGTAACTGTTCACTACAAGTGTTGATTTGCGCTCTTCTGACTAATAGTGCGGCACATGAAAGGCAATGTGCCATGATGATGTGGACGTGTGCTTCACAGCTGTGACCTTTCCAGGAGTAATTTTTAACTACTTCAGGATAGCAAACTCTTCCATCAATTAAAATACATGGCGGACTTCTCTCTTATTATAAATGTGTATTTCAGTGCTCGTGTTTGAACGGTTTTCATCATTATTCATTCCTGTCAGTGAAAATACAACCCTGACTCTTCTGATGGCCTCCATTTAGCTTATGTTTTTTCTATCTCTGAAGTTTTTCTAACATTTTTATCTTGCTCTAAGTCATGAGCCTCTGAGATAGTTTCATTTTGTGCTGCATGGTGATTTTTCATAAGGAAATATGTCATAGTAGAAATTCCAACATCTACAGAGAAATCAAAACTGAGTAGTTTAGTATCTAAAATAAATAATTTGTTTGGACTGTATTGATCAAAAGATGTTAGAAAAAAACTTTGATTTTTAAACATTTCAAAGTCAAGGCGTTCTTTCTAATATGTATAAATGCAGTTTAATTTTTAGGTTTGTCATCACAGTGTCACCTTGTGAACAATTTCTGTGTAGAGACCATGAAGTAGAATAGAACAATTTCGATACAGAAATTATTATGATAGAGTGTCTCTACCTGAGAAAGGAAACTACAACTTACATGGAATATGAATTCTTTTCTGTTCCAAGTCATTTGGAAAAGAGCCAATCAAAACTCTTATTTCATCGATACATAATTAAACAAAGCACTGGTTCCCCTGGAACATTTTTGAAGAAACTATGCCTAATAGGTGATGATAATTGTAGCAGTAAGTGAACACTAGGAATACTAATGATTAAAAAAATTCCTGATAGTACAAGAGAGATGATATATAACTAAGTAAGGCAAACCACAATTAAAATTCCATAAGATTCCTTGTAAAGTCAATGAAATTCAAAGTTTTTCACTTTAGAAAGTAGAAGAAAAATAAAGTTTATGTTCCCGTATTATTTAAAGCCCTTCACTTAAGCTATGAGGACACATTGTTTAGCATCTTCTGCTTGTAACTGTTCTTTTTAACCTGTGGGTTCTCTCAGTAGAGTAGATGAAGAGAAGCAAGTTTTATACAGTGGCGAGATGCTTGTAGGTAACATGTGGAAAGTGAACATTCTTGAAAGTTAGCAGGTTATACCTGTTTTAAAATTTCCCCATATTATGTAATTTTTATTTCTAAAAAGTAGACTATGTGAGCAAGGCAGCCGGAACAACATCTAGGAGTTGGAGTAAGGATAGAGGGAAGGCAGTTTTGTTATTGTGGAGACAGTATGTCAAAGAAGGAATTGGGATGCAGTTTGGAAAAATATTCAAAACATTCAGAGATTTTTAAGAGCAGAGATTCAAATCATGGCCAGCAGGGAACATCCTGAGTTTGTCTTTTGTCACTGTCACCAAGTGTAAGTAGAACTCAGATGCAAAGGAGCAGGGAAAAGGGTGGCAGATACCTCAATTGCCAAGACATATCCTGCCTTTGAGGAAAGATGGGATCACAGGCACAATCACACAGTAACCGTTGTGACATGTAGTCCAAGTTGGGGTCAGGACATGCATCTCAGAAAAGCAGTGCATTTAATTACAATAACCCATAACAACCTGTGAAATCTCCTATGAGAGTTTGATTGGATACAATGTTCTGAAATCAGTACAAATGCTAACTATTTGGTAGAATCTTGTATTACATAAGGCACTGAGGGTGTTCTATGTTTTGTGAATAAAGTGGTTTATGTTTTGCTTATACAATACAGAATACTTTTGTGGATTTACTTAGAAGAATGAATTGACATTTTATTATCACTGAAGTGTCACATTTTCCTTATGTAACTTCTCTGAAGCTCTTAGAGTAGCTTTTATTTACAATCAGCCATTTTTAAATAAAGAAAAGATCATTAGAATGTGTTGACAGGATCCATGTAAAGTGTTCTGTTCACACATCTGAAGAATATTGCTTACTCTTTAGTTGGCTGTATTTTGTTCTTGTTTTATAATACATGCTTGTTTAGTAAAAACTTTTTGTTTGCAATAAAAATACATTCTGTATTTGTAGAATAAATAGTGATAACTTGACATCATAGGGCCCCGCCCTGGTGATTTCCATGTCATTCTTCCCATAATCCCCTTTCAAGGATTGGAAGCTAGCAACCCCATGTACTCTTTAGGGGTATTTTTTACTGGACTGATGTACTCACAGGCATGCATTTCATAAAAACATAAAAATCAATTAAAGGAGATGTCATTATAATGGAAATATCTGTATGAACAAAGATAGCTAAGTCTCAGAAGATAGGCCACCTCTGGGGTTGTGTTCAAAATCAAGTAATCCCCATGTCGCAACAAGAAACAGAGCATCCCTCAGGATTTGCTTCAGTATTGGTTAGATATTTTTGTTTATATAATTACAACATTAAAAAATGGCTTTTAATGAGAGCATAAATGCACAATATAGAACTGAAATAGTATCCCTCCCCCCAAAATAAGAGCAAGCTAGGCTTCTGTTTCTAATGAATCAAATTTTATGATTTATCTTAATTATCCTGCTATCATAGAAATAATTTTCCACATGATTTCATTTTCAGATAGGAGGATGTCTGCAGAATTGTTATTAGACTTCACCACTGTGGCAGACAGTGCTCCTTCGGACTGTTTGGTTATGGGATTAAGCATGTTTCTTTTTGTGAGGACTGTCTATTTAAAGATAGTGGGTCAAGAGTCAAGATTTGGTGAAAAAGATGCAGGGTTATTAATTTAGTAATTTTATAAGTGCTTAGAATTTTGTGAAAATGTGGGGTTTGTGCCTTTGTCAGATTTCTAAGATATAATTGGTGTCTGTATAACTGAGTCGACATAGAGAACAGAGAATGAAAAGGCCCTAAGAGGAGAGGCAGCTGCTGAATGCCCTGGGATTTAAGATTTGAGACTGAAGTGTCTCATTTAACTGGGTATTTAGTTAGTTTCTGCTAAACTGTGTCTCTGCCTTCATAAAGACCAAACTATGTAAACATTTCTCTTTTGATTCAGATTCTGAGAGATAGTTGTCCTACATGGAGAATGAGTTGTGGTCGTCATGTATTAAACATGTAATTAAGCCATTTTATTAAGCAAGCAAAAAAGAACAAATTGCAAGTAGCAGTTAGACAGTAAAACATCACCAGATATGAAGCTCACAGCACCCCATAGAAAGTGACCAGGGAAAGCTGGCATGAGACTTTTGGGCAGCCCGGAGAAGAGCAATTCTCTCCAAGGTGAGCTCCCGGCTTCTCCTCCCCACTGTAAGCATGCTTATGCCTTAGGATAGAGAAGTAGTAGCAACACATAATGGAAATAGTTTACATTTTGCTGTTATGGTTTTAATACTCTCGGCTGTTTATTATTTTTGTTTTTCCTTGTCCCAGTATGAGGGGTCCAGCCTGCCACCAGGCAGGGAGTTTTGGAAGAGACTTGAAATAAACATGCTCAAGTCTGGCCCATCTTTTTTCTCGGAGTCACTCTGAACCGCACAAACAACACATGACAATTTTCTCATACAATTTATATGAAAATACCTTTCTCTAGACATTTTTAGTTTTTCCAAACTTATTAGGTAGTCTTTTGGAAAGAGCATTCTGTGTCCCTATCCCAGTGGTTATATGTGCAAAGATGACTTAAAAGAGAAACACAGGGTCAGTCTGACTTTAAGTAATTTTGGCGATTCTCTTCTGTACAATGGAGACTTGTGTGCAGCCTACCATGAATCAAAGTAACCATCCTTCTAGACATTACTCATAAGCAGACCCATGGGCATTTGTAGCTTAACAAAGATTGTCTGGCTTAGTGAGTCAAACACGTGAAATGCAGCTTGTTACTGTGGTGGTCAGTGTCAGCTCCATGAGGTGCCTTTCTTGATGGAGCAGCACGGACCCATGTCTTCTTCACCAAACACATGTGACTCTTGTAATGTGACCCTTGTATGATTTTGTTCTCATTCACCATCCCATCTCTACAATACTCCTGTCTGAAAAATACTCTGCTGATATCATTAGGTTTCTTAAGACAGTGTCATCAACATACGTCTTTATTTTTAGAAGCTTCCCCTTTTAAGTCAAAACAAGGTAGGAAAGCCTATGCCGGACTCTCCTGCTTGACTTTATGCTAAATGTCATTGCTGGTACAAACAAGATAAGAAAGAAGACAAGGTGTAGGCATAGAAAAGAGGATTCCAAACTGTTATTTTTCATTAATACTTAAAGCAAAAAAGAAATTTGCAAAACTCTTGACAGTTACATGAGTTTATTACTATAATAGCTATTTTATATGATCAAGCTTGTCCAGAAACTATTAACAAGTAGGAGCATATTTTAAGGTGTTCTCATTTAAAATGGCAATCAAAAGAGGACATTCAGCTGAGGGCTAAGGGCAGAACAAACAGTTCAAAGGAACTAGCCTGAACTATTTAGTATGGTGTTAAAAATAGTTTTAAGTTCATCTTTCTTCTCATCTATGCTTGTCTGGGCCAGTTCGCCATTAGGTTTTGACTCTCTGTATTCTAGCTTATGCTGCCATTGCCTCTTCTGGCATCAACTTCTTCCTGTTCCCTCTCCCTAGAAAATCATTTCCCAGCTCCTCTAACATAAACTTTGCTTGTGCCAAGATCTGCTGCCTTTCATGGAATTTGTGATGTAATCAGAGAGTGATTTCAGGTGTGTAGAGAAGATTGTGAGCTTTGTCAAAGTAGGGACAGAGATAACTCATCCTGTATCCCTCCTGGGAAACACCACTGAACAGCTGTTTTAGCACCCAGTGAATGACCAGTATGTAAGAAATAAATGTTCTTCTACAGTGGATTTCAGCTAACCATGACCCTGTGGTAAGATCTAGCCCGTGCCTGTGTCTGTAAAAGTGACGGTGATAATAATTGTGAATAAATAAAGTCCTAGTGAAAGGCAGCTACACTCTGCTCTCCATTAGAAATGCCGAGTTAAACACATGTATCAAAGACATATGGCCTACAACTGCGAGAAAAACTTCGTCAGTCCCCAGTTGTGCAAAGAGAGAACTTTAGAAAGATGAGTTAAAGACTGATTGATTATGTTTGCCCCAGAATTTGAGGGTTAGAAATTCGAGCATGTGTAGAAGGCCCTGAGAAGCCATTTACATTTTTGAACAGGACAATAATGAGTTAGAAGAGGCATCCTTAGCAAGACTGATTTGGGAAAATTATGAATGAAAGATTAGATTGGAAGTAGGCTCTAGGTAGAGAGTGCAATTACTTGATGATAGTATTAGTTCAAGTGGGAGATGATTAGGCCCTAGACGAAGGTGGCAGTCATATGAAAAAGTACATTGATGTGAGAGTCCTTGGGCACCAAACTCTGATTGACTGTGTGTTAGATTCTGCTGCCTGGAATTAAACTCACTGCCTCTGTTAGAGTTCACCAGCTTCAACACTGGATTCCCATACCTCATAGGCCAAATGTTAAAGTTCAACACAATAAGAAATCATTATATTTCTGTTGTCATTTTTGTGGGAAAGACCAAAAGTCAAATTGACAGAGTAAGTTGTCCAGGACTTTGTAGTTTGCTGATTGATTCAACTCCTATACAGTTATTTTACATTAGAGTTTCTTTCCTCCTTACATTGGTGTCCATGTCAGTAGGTGATGACCCACGTTTTACAGTCTCCTTACACTGGTGTCCATGTCAGTAGGTGAAGACCCACGTTTTACAGGCTCCTTACACTGGTGTCCATGTCAGTAGATGAAGACCCACATTTTACAGTCTGCTTACACCGTGTCCATATCAGTAGATGAAGACCCACATTTTACAGGCTCCTTACACTGGTGTCCATGTCAGTAGATGAAGACCCACATTTTACAGTCTCCTTACACTGGTGTCCATGTCAGTAGATGAAGACCCACATTTTACAGGCTCCTTACACTGGTGTCCATGTCAGTAGATGAAGACCCACATTTTACAGTCTCCTTACACCGTGTCCATATCAGTAGATGAAGACCCACATTTTACAGTCTCCTTACACTGGTGTCCATGTCAGTAGGTGATGACCCTGCCATTTTACAGTCTGCTTCTGCTCTTTCTCTCAAACTCTCGAGTTTTTGAAAAGAGGTACGTGCTCTCTAGAATGTAAGGGATCATGACAAGGAAAATATTATAGAAAAGTAAGTATTTTAATAGTTTAAACTGGCCAATCAAAAACTTGCTTCTAAATTGTCTTTCCTATTATTGTTCTTTTAAAATTAATGTTTAAAATTCTTGTGCCAGATATGGTGGCAGCTTTAGGGAGGCTGAGGCAGGAGGATCAGACTTAGAAGGCTGTTCTGTATGATCTACATGAGACCCTAACTTACAGAAAAGCAAATAACCAAATATATAAGTAAATAAATTTCTTACATGTATTTTATAATTAAAATATTTTTTGAAAAGAAATAAATTAGTCTTGCTGAAGGAATAATGTGAAATGTTTATATTAATCTCAGTTAACTCAAGTCTCCTTTTTATATACAATTACTATATGAAAGTAAGTATATCATTGAAATTAACATGTAATCAGTGAGGAAAGGGGGACATTTTTAAGGCTTTATCAAGTTATGGCATATTGGAGTTAGTTTTGATAACTAGATCTGATTTGCATAAGACTAATATTGATTTACTAGAATCTACCTTATTCTAATACCTCTATTAGGCTATTCTTTTTGCCTCCAGTGATTTTATTTATAGAGAACAGTTTTGACCAAAGCATCTTCAAGGCCGCTAACATCCTCTCATGGTGAAGTGCACCTGTCTGTCCATCTGCCTAATGCTTGCTGGGACTTGCAGGCAAATGAAACATTCCTCTCCAATTAGCCAGGATCATATTTAGGTTGTTCATACAAATTACATTTCACTTAAAAAATGACTAATGAGATCCTAAATTATGTCATCTTTCACGTCATTGTGGAATTATGGAGACACAGGTTAAATAGAACTTCTAATTATAAAATATTTTCTTCCAGAGACTTTGAAAACAAACTTGATTGTTTTTGTTTGAACATTAAAACAAGATAAAAACAAAACTCCAAACCAGGTATTTTCTCAGTTTTTCAAACAAAGAAAACTTATTTACAAAATAGGGGATGGGAGTTAATAACAAGTTAATAATGTATAACTAAAGGCTGGTTTCATTGATATGATGCTTCTATATTTAATGCATTACCCAGCCCTGACTAGCAACTAATAGAGCACAATGAGCAAGGCCCGACGAGAGGTTGCTTGTTAGTGTAGGTGATACGTAACGAGCTTTTGTCCACATGAACTATGCTGTTCACTTGTCAGTTTTCTTCGTGTACTCTCCGTTAAGTGCTGTATATTTTGTGAAGAACTTTAGGCACGTTTTTAAAAATAAGTTCTGATTTGATTTTATTGTTGTCACATAGCACTTCTGTGTTTTAGTTAATAAGATACACCTTGCTTTTAATGGAAGTAATTTTCCCTTGGATGAAAGAACATTATGCTGTTAATTATTTGATTGCAGGAAGGCCTTCCTACATATTTTATGCATTTTATATTGGAACTTTGTATTAGTGTCTTATGCTTCTCCCCCATTAGAAACCTATCAACTCCTCATTCTTTTGTGGTCCATTATGCATAGTATTTGTTGTTCCTTTCCTTAAATTTAGCACTTGGCCGTGTATAAGACTCTGAACAAGATGTTCCTGTCTTCTGATGAGAATTTAAATAGGACATTGCTGTTTGTGAAAACATTACCCTAAATTTATAGGTCATTGCTTATGTTTAGGGTGACCAACCTCTTTAGAAAGTTGCTTTCTAAATTCTCTGTTTTAAATCCTGGAAGCCTCACAAATAGTCACAGTGATGAGCAGCATGATGGCCTGTATTACTGTATCTGCTCAAACATGGCAACCCCACTTAAAAGTAAATCAACTAAAAACATCACGAATTCTGCAGAAAAGAACCATTTGCAGATGCACAATAAATATTCTATGTGTATATATATATATATATGTATATATTATCCTATACATTTTTCATAGTCAATAGTATATAAAAAGAGCCTAGAGTAAATTACAGTGCCTTCAAAGATAATCATATGTTCTATGTCTCTAGTCCTTGATTTATTTTACCTCACAGCATTAGCCATTATCCACCATTCAAAATTGGGGGCGTAGGTGGAAGAAAGGGAACGTCTGTCTTGTAAGTGTTAGGGTACTGTGGCCCTCTATCTCCTGCTCAGCATCACCACACACATGAAGGTAACAAGGCGGTAAGCCTAACAAGCAGGGAAGGAGACCACTGTGTCCTGTCAGCTCCTCCGGTTGATTCTCCGAGACATTAAGCAGTGCTGTAAGCGTGTTTGTGAGGAGCTGGAGACATGATGGCTCAGCAGTTCAGAGCACATGTTGCTCTTGTAAAGGAGCTGGGTTTGGTTCCCAGCACCACATGCTGGCTCCCAGTCACCCATAACTCCAGTTCCAGGGGGACCCTATGCTCTCTTCCGGCCTCCTCAGGCACTAGACATATATGTGTACATACATACATATAGGAAAAATCCTCATGCAACTAAAATAAATCTTTAAAAAGGTGTACTGAACTCTGAGAGCTATTACAGTAACACCAAAGTTCACCTCTACCAGATGCCCATCTCTTCAGTCACAGGTCTGCTCAAGCTTCAAAGTGGGACAGTCTAATCCTATTTTCAAGGCTATGGACAACTTCTCAGTGTTATATACCACAGATTGAGTCACAGGAAAGAGAATGATCAGACCAATCCAAGAAGTTTGTCCAAGTCAGTGGATAGTCCTAGACTGATTAACTGTGACCAATGGGACAGGGTCTGATTGGCAATTGACTAAATTGACCTAGTCTGGGTCAGTTGTCTCTGCTTGAATAAGCAATTATCAAAGAATTGTGTCCCATGTTTACCATGGTTTGAGCAGCTAGCTTCCTTTAAAACGTCCAAGTATGTCCTGAGGAAAATGTTGTGTAAAAGTTGTTGCAGCTCCCTTGAAAGTCCCTGGTAGCTGTTGTTCACAACCACCACTGGTGCCTGTGTGAGAAAATGAATATATAACACTATGATGTAATCAAAGTTAAAAAGTATGCATGACATGACATGAGTAGCTGGAACACTGACATTCATAGTAGTGGTCACCTTCAGGAAAAGCATTAGGCTTCAGTGACTAAAGAAAAGATAAGATTGAGAACGTTGACAAGTAGAAAAGTAGAGATAAGGCAGGAGAGAAAGACAGAGACAATTTTGGCAGAACATGAATCTGGTTGTCAGCAGTGAAGTAGAAATTCCAACACAAGTAACAAATTCTAAGGCTTCTCTCTCTCCCCCTCCTCCCTATAAACCTTCAGTTTTCTAGGAATCACACCAGAAACCTCATCCTTTGGCAAAGAACTGCACTAAACACCTTGTACAAACCTAGAGGCCATGGTTTCACCTTTCAGATTATAGTTCCACCCACAGCATTTCCAGATGTGCCTCACTTATCTTTCTCATCAAAAGAAATAAAAAAGGGGAACAAGGCTCTTAGCAACGGTTTCAGATGGAACTTGAGAGCCACTAAAATGGTATATATGGCTTGTGCTATGACAATTGCAACTTTTTCTTGAACTCGTACCCACACTTCAGTCTGCCTAACTTTCTGTGTGACTGACTCCTTCTTAGAAAAGCCCATACTCATGCTCTTTAGTGAGTCTTTCTTTTCCTGAGTCTCTCTTTCCCCTAACTCTTATGCTATAAGTCTAAAATATCTTTAACAAAATCTCCACCTGTGCTGTATCACATCAAATAGGCCTGAAATTCTGTTCAGCATCAAAGCTATGAATTCAGGTTTAGCTTGAGTTGAGGTTCCTAGAAGCCCCTAGAACTCCTCAGGCTATTGAGGGTGGCAGTGTGGACCTGTGGCTCTGTCCCTTCATCACTGACGTGGAGGCCTGGGAGTATTAGTAACATGCACTGAATGACCTTCACAGACAACTGCTCTCCCTTGGTGGTATCTCAGTTACTGTTTTATTGTTGTGAAGAGACACCATGACCAAGGCAACTCATATTTTTAAAAGGCATTTAATTTGGGGCTTGCTTACAGTTTCAGAGGGTTAGTCCATTTAATCCATTATCTTAGTCCATTATCGTCATGACAGAGAGTATGACAGACCATGGGCAGGCATGATGTTGCAGCAGTAGCTGAGAGCTTTACATCCTGAAACATGGTCAACAGGCAGAGGGGTGGGGGTGGAGATGGGGGAGACTGGGTCTGGCATGGGTTTTTGAAACCGCAAAGCCCATCCCTAATGAGATACTTCCTCCAACAAGGCCACACCTACTCCAACAAGACCACAGCCCTGACAGTTCATCCACTGGGGACGAAATGTGGGGCCAGTCTGTCCTGTAAGGCTTCCTGTTCCTGGAACCCAGGGTGACAGCTGAGGGAGAACAATGCCTAGAGACTTTTAGGTGTTTGGCATGGGACATGAGAAAAAGTAGATGGTGAGATTCCTCAGTTACTCATGTTTATTTCAAGGGGGACATAGAAGGTGTTAGAAGAAGAAAAGAGGAAGTAACTCAATTATTTATATACTTTAAATATGATTGCATCATCCCCCTCCAATGTCTTCCATGTACCCAGTGCAATGATATGGCACGCAGGAGGCTTTGGCGGGTAGAGGCAAGGTGCCCGAGGCGGGTGAGGCAGCCACGCCTGCCATGCAGGCGGCAGCGACTGGGATGGCACGATGGACGTTACTCACACCCAGGCACATGTCCACCTGGAAAAGAGGTTTTTTGGGTATTTGAGGAGAAGGAGAGGAGAACGGAGAAAGAGGGTGCGCACTACCTCTAGCGAGAATGAGGGGGGAGCGAAGGGGGAGGTTTTTCCTCTTAAGGGGGCTTTAATGTAGGATGACATAGGGATGCTGGGCACGTCTCCAAGGGGCGTGTCAGAATACTAACGCCCTTGCTCTCCCTCCAATTAGTGGCCTATTTTCCTTTCATTGTAAATATGTGTAACTCTCTGAGTCTGAATGTGAGTGTGTATCCCGTTCAGTCCATATACTTGTAATGTGTATGATTTCAGGACTGACTACTTGGGATAACTAATTAAAGGGCTTTTCCCTGGGGGAGACCATTCCTCCCTCTCACAGCATTCCTTAGTTACCTGTAGTTCTTTGTCTAGGATAGAGGCCTCATGACTTTTGCCCCTTCCACATTAGCATGTCTGTTGGTGTTTTCCTTGTTCAGGTCATCTTTAGGCATCCATGTTGGTGAGACTTCCTGGGCTTATCTTCTCTGACATTTTTAGGAGATGGAATCTCACAGAAAGCATCCTGTCCTTCTGCCTCAGTTACTCTTATCTTGTGCCTTCAGCCTTGAAGGGGATTGGGATAGGTTAAGTGTCCTGGGTTTTTAGGAAGACACTCCCTGGATAGTTAACATGCCTAGGTACAGGGTTGAGCAGGTGACATACACAGTAAAGAGGGCAGATGTGAAATGAAGGTGAAGATGCCAGCTTTATCCTGGGTCTGTTGTCTGCTGGCCCTGAGTAGGGATCCAAGGCTTTTCAGCAAACCAGAGCAGTTTCTAAGTGCCTGCTGGACTAGCAGAGGAGATCCTAGCCTTTTCTCTTCTGGGGCTTTAAGAGCTGCTTTTTTTTTTTTTTAATCACCAATAACTAGGTAGATGTGTCTGAGGGCCTGCCGTTGGTGAAAAGCTGATCTTGTGAAGTAATTTAAAGAGCCAGTCAAGAATTATGGAGTGTGAAAGAGTCACTGTTCACCCTTATGAATTGCTGAGCTTTCAGAGCCCTGGAAGTTGGCCTTGGTCTTGGTGTAATATATCTAAAGTCAAAGCCAAGCATAAGGTTGAAAGCATGAGACCTCACCTCCTTCCAGAGTTTATGTGGGCCTTGTTTCACGTGGTGCCATCTCTGTGGAGAAATCAGCTGGAAATCTCACGGTGTGACTCACCCAAAGAACAGCACTGAGTTGTGTGGTTTCAGTTGGGAGCAGCGCCAGCAAAGATTAATGTATTCTGTTTTAAGACCAAGTGTGCCTTCCAGATTCTGCTCTCCACTTGCAACCTATGCACATTCAAATTCAGGGCAATTTAAATGACAAAGGGTGATTTGCGCTGTTTAACAAATGGGCGATGGGTATTAATCATGAGACTTTTGGCAGTTTTGCTGCGGGAGGACTGATAAGTTCCTCCAGGAGCTGCCTGTAAAAGCGCTGGTTTTGTAGACTTGGCTTGGGCTAGTCTTTGTTGAATAATTAATTATAACTCTTTACAGAAATTCCCTTTTGTCTCCAGAGCCAGTAATAAAATGGCAATCATGTAATGACACATTCTAAGATCTATGTACAGATGGATGCAATGTGAGTGCCAGACAGTATTTCCTGTATCTTTACCATTCTCTTGTGTGGCTTGTACCTGTGCATACGTCCCTCACTGAGAGCCATCTCCGAGTAAGACCTGTGACTCTTCTGAAGCTGTGGTGAGGTTTTCTTCACATCTTCTTCTTCTTTTTTTTTTTTTCCTTTTCTTTCATGTTTCTTAGGAGATAGGAGTTATTTGGTTCAGGCTTTGTCAGGGTTATGTTCATGTTGCCCAAGATGGTGATGTTTTCTAAGTGTTTGCCTTACTCTGCCTCCTAGCAATGTGTGATGCGGTTGACCACTTCCTTTTAAAAATAATTTGAGAACTTTCATTTCTCAGCTTCCTGGAACCCATATAACCACTCATTTCTCCTAAGCTTGTTCCACATTTCCATCCTCCCCTGAAAATACAAGCCTCTCAATACTGTCATGCCCAGCCCCCCCACCCCCATCTGTCCTGGCCTTCCATTGAAAGCCCTCATTGAGAAAATTGACTCTGTTTCTCTAAATGCTATTTTTGTGCATTTAGTGTTCAGATGTACAGCTTCAAAACTGATCATAGCTAGATGTTTACTAGGTACCTCCTACTTAATACTTCAGACACCTATTGTCTTGCCTCAAATTTCCCCATTTTAGTAAGACAGAATTTAGTAGGTCTCTTGAGGTCTCATTTTGTATCACTACCAAATGGAGCCCACTACAAAGGCTAAAAAGAACTTCTACCATGAATACTCTAACCTCTCTGTCTTTCTACTCATCCCAAATTCAACTCACCTTGTATCAGTATCATCTTAACTGCCTATAACCTCCCTGTCCATAGACCCAAGTTGAGCAGCTTCTATTGGGTCTCTTGCTTGCAAGAAACAGTTCTGTGGTTTCCTGTTACTATCAGAATTCCAAACACCCTCAACGTTTTCTCAGATTCACCTGACCTTGGCCTTCAGTCTTCCGAGCCCTCCCACCTTGGGAGCCCTGAAGTGTTCTACTTCTTCACCTATACCCCTTTGGTACTGTTGCTGACTGAATATAGCACAAGGTCTTTCACCTAGTGCTTCCTCCTGCTGGAATTCTCATCCTCAGATTCTCCCCTTATTAGAAACTATTGCTTTTAATTTTGTTTTCTATGTACGGGTGCTTTCCCTGCATGCGCATCTGTGTACCACTGTGTGCCTGATGCTCCATGGAGACCAGAAGGGGAGACTGTATCTCCTGGAGCTGGAGTTACAGATGGTTGTTAGTCACAAGTGAGTGTGGGAATTGAAACTGTTGTGCCCAGATCACAAGACTCCCAAGCAGGACCACCACAGAGCCGATATCTGATGCAAGAACACAGAGGTTTTTTAATAAAGCAAGTCCGGGGTTTGGTCCATATTCCAAACACTCGACATAGCGGGTGGAGGAAGATGGCCCAAGCACTCACTTGAAGGGGTTTATATAGGAAAGGTTTATGTGCAGAGAGTTACATATCTCGGGATTGGACGAGGGAGCTAGGGTAGGGGTAAGGTAGTTCTTTGAAATTACTGGTTGATCTATAAGCGTGAGGTTACTGATGGCTAACAGGATTCAGGGTATCTACAGAGACATAAATTTTTTACTCCCTATATCCTGCTTTTGCTGAGCCCAGGATGTATACATTCAGATTTATTGTTCCAGTCCTATTTTCCCATAAGTTCAATTTCTGGTCAATTGAATCCATTACTCCCCATATCCTGTTTTACCAAGTCCAGGATATATAGATTTATTGTGTCAGCCTTATCTTCCCATGAGTTCAACTTCTGGTCAGTTCTAAAACTGCTGGTCAGCAAATACCTTTAGAGGAGGGGGTGGGTGGGTGGAGGAAGGGGGCATCTCTCAAGATGGCTACTTATTTTTCCCTTTGAAACCCTGGTCACCTGGCAGAGCAGCCAATACTCTTAACCACTGAGCCATCTCTCCAGCCTCATCTTCCTCAGATCTTTCTGCGCCTCTCCTTATTTACTTTCAAGTTTTTTCTTTGCTTTTAGTCTAAAAAAAAAAGAAAGAAAGAAACATACCATACACACTCCTAATGTCTCCACCAACAATACCATTTTGTTTTCTTCATTGGTGTTACCACTATATTATTTCATTTTACAATTTTCTTATTTTCCAGCAGAAAATTAATTAATCATCATTGTATAAACTAACAACATGACTATTGAATGGCATGGGAAGGTTTTATTGTAGACATGGGAGAACAGCCAGAGGCGGCTGGAAGAGTCCAGAGCAGAGAGAGAAAGAAGTAGACTGACCATGGCCAGCAAATTGGACATGGCCAGGGCTGTCTGCAAAAGAGGGGAGAAGAGCAGGGAAGGGAGACTAGAGAGAGCATGCTGAGATGAGCAGGAGCTGGAGCAGGGCATAGAGAAATCAGAGAGATAGTGGCCAGGTTATAAGAAGGGTGAGTACCTGGGTGGAGGGAAGGGCCTGGAGGCTGGTGTGGGGACATTGAAATGCATAACAGCTCCAGGTGAGTAGGGACTCAGTGAGCCTGGAGGCTATCATGGACCTATGTGGATAGGTGCCACAGTTATATGTTAATTGTAGAGCTATGCATCCTTTTTGCTGGAGGTAAGGGAAATGACTCATTTTGGTAGCTGCAGAGCTGGCTTCACAAGTTCCTGAGGAATGCAGGCTTTTATCTGCTAGAAATCCTCCTAGGGTCTAGGTTGAGCTCATTGCTGGATATTTGGACTGCCTTTTGGAGTTTGGGGAATTGGAGATACCTTTGGACCCGGCAATCATGAGATTAGGGGCCTTGTCCTTTTGATTCACTGTTATAGAACACAGCCCCTGGTTCACAATAGACATTTAATACATCTTTGTTAAATTCTTCATCTGTGAGTTAGCTTAATACCACTAATTTTTCTTGTTTCAGAAATAAGAAGTCAGTAGCAAATGGAAAAAAAAGTGAAATTTGTTTACCATGGACATTATATTTTCCAGGAAGAAGTGGAGATGGATCCCACTCTAAAACAAATGGGGATTCAAATAGATAGGACAAAAAGAAACAGGGAGGGCTTTTTAGATGGAAGACAGGGCTTTTCCAATGGTCAGTAGAACAGGGCAGGCTAAAACCTGACAGAGAGGCAGAATGGAGATAAAAGTGGTAGGGATTTGAGGGGTCACTCAGAGTAATGGCTTTTTCATGTAGGCGACAATTGGACACAGGGACTGTCAGGATATCCACGGGATAGAAAAAGGCAGGGTCTCATCTCACAAAGGCTAACATGGAATCCAAGGGTTAAAACAGTGACGGGAGAAGAGCACAGCTCTGGGTAAATAGGAGGAAAGCTCCTTATTCTGTTCTCAAGCTCTCAACAGAATCCCTGGTGATCCACAGCTGAAATGGCTGGTGTGGCCCTGCCTCACAAGCTGCTGTTAGGACCACCCTCGGTGCTGGCTGAAAGACCTCCAGGATCCCTTGGAACACTGGGTTAGTGGAACTCTGTAGCTTGTGTACCTCAGTAAGTCTTCCCCAAAGGAAAACAATACGGTTCTCAGGCAGAAGCAAGTCATGACTTGGGGAACACAGACTCATGGGACCGTAATTTTATAAACCCATGGTACTTACACAGAGTTCAGTTATGCTAACTGCTTGAAAATGGGGGTGGGGTGTGTGAGCACATGAACATGCATGATTTTTTTTTAGACAGGGTAGAATTTCAAAGACTTTTTTTCCTAAAAGTTAGATACTCTCAATTTGGTTGACTTTATTTCTAAGTCATGCACTTATGAGTGTTATGGTTTTCTTTTTTAGGTGTGTGAGGATGTATCAACCTAATATATATATTTACGTGATTGCCAGTGGTAGGAATCTACAGAACCAGCTTTTTTATTAGTTAAATTTGTTCTTTGAAAATTTCATGCATATACACAATGTATTCTAATTGACCTCATCCCCACCTCCATTATTTCTCTCCCTCCTCTGGCCACTCTTCCTATTTCCTGCTATTCTCCTTCTCACATTCACTTCCTTTCGTGTGTGTGTGTGTGTGTGTGTGTGTGTGTGTGTGTGTGTGTGTGTCCTTCTGGGTTCAACCAAGACCATCTGTGTGGCTTGGGGATTGAAACTACCCATTGGCTCATGATGGGTACACACAACTGGAAGACAATGGCTCCCCTTCTCTCCAAGTCCATCAGTAGAGCCAAAGCTCAGCCTTAAGTGGTGGGGTTCCGTGCTCCCATCCCTATCCGTCTTCTGTGGAGAGGAACTTCTTGTTCAGACCCAGTGTGAATAATCACAGCTACTGTGCAGTGGTGATCGTATTAGCTGTGTCATGCCTGGAGGATCAACTTCCACCTCCCTTCTCTCTTCATCCCCTCTTCCGAAATGCTTCCAGAGCTTTAGAGAGGGTAGTATAAATGACTGTTTAGGGCTGAGAGCCCTCTTCCCTCACTTTTTCTGAACATCTTGGGCAACCATGAATCTGACATTGTTGTTCACTACAAAGAGAAGCTTCTCTGATTGAGGTTGAAAGTAGCCTTTGTCTTAATATATAAACATAGATATTTAGATGGCAGTCTGACAGTATATCTATTTGGCTAAACAGAAGTATTAATTTCACTCATATGGCCTATAACCACCCAGAGTGTATGTTTCTGACCAGACTTGTAGCAACAGAAAGGGAACCCTTCTGTGGAGTGGTTCAAATCCATTAGTGGGTTGGTTACTCTCCTGGTGGTCATGCTGATACTGCACATGTAAGTAAGTATATCTTGCCTGGCAGCTTGGTGGTGTAGGTCTTAGAGTTCATTGCTAGGTAAGTTTCTTGATGCCTTTTCTCCCTCAGCAGCCTGCATAGCACCTTCTAACACTTTGAAAGACAGCCAGCAGGGAAGTTTTTAACTCAACGTCAGCTGGAAAATCCAATGCTTTTCTTTCTTCATGCCTGTGTGTGTGGCATCCACGCATACATGTTAGTATATATGTTGGCACACATGAGTGTTTTTGTGTATGCATGTGAATATGAATGTGTAGAGGCATAGGCTTGATGTCTTCTTCCATCATTTCCATCCATGTGTTCTTCTGTCGCTCTCCACTGTGGTTTTTGAGGCGAGGATTCTCACTGATCCCAGAACTTACCCATTCAGCTGGTCCCTATAGCCACCTTGTTTGCTTCATGAGTTCTGGAATCACCTGAGGTCTCCACCCTGCCCTGCCTTTTCATGGGGTTTGAGAATCTAAATACTTGTTCTCATTCTGTGTGGCAAACATTTTATCCACTGAGCTTTCTTCTCAGCCCTAGAATCAGATTTTTAATTAGGATACTGAAAGGGAGAAAAGAAAGATTATGGCAGTTTTGTATTACTCTCAGAAGAAAATCTCAGTAGCCTTATCTACTGCCATTTCTGACCATATGCTTTTCCTGAAATCTGAGAACAGAAATCCTGCTTTATGTCACTTTTAGATATGACCAAGTCAAAGCTGAAGGACTATTTAGAAAGATGGCCACCATAGTGAAAATGATAGCATCCCTAGAGGGAAACATTCTTGCCTTAGGAAAGTTTACAGCGTTTTTTTCTAACAAAATATTGAAATAACTGAAGTCTTCCTTCTTTTCTTTCTTTCTTTTTTTTTGCCATTTTTATTTCAGAAAAGTTCTCCTCTTTTTCCAGAGCCTTATCTTTTCATTCAATTCAGGAGCTGCTAAACTTGGCTATTTTCCAGAACAAGAAATTGATTAGAAGGTAGAAAGAATAATGGAGACAAGCTAGGTGATTCAAGGGAAATTCTGTGTATAAAGGCACCAAATACAATGGTTAGTGGAGTGTTCTGCACATTGCAATTACTCATTTAAACACAGTGCCTGGAGGACGCTGTGTAAACAGAGCAGGCTGGCCAGATGCTGGGTTTTTTTTTTTTGTTTTTTTTTTTCTGTAGTTGGGGTTTTCTGAAGATGGAAATTGTCTTCGAATCTTTGCATCTGTTTCTTTTGCCTAGCCAGAGGGTTGATAGTCGTCAAAGGTTTAATGAGTATCTAGATGAAATTGGAACAGTTTGCAATATTTATGTATTAGACATCCTGTGAATTTAACTCATCCCAGGTTATAGTGGTTCACATGCAGACTGCTCTGTGGTTGACTTGACATGATAAGTGCTGACCGTTTTGGCTAACCTCCCTCATAACTGCTCTTACTATAATGAATGAATCTTTAAACTTCATGCCTCTCTTGTTACAAACAGAAGAATGGGATAAGAGAGTAAGAAAAGTGAACAAAAAAAAGTTAGCCACAATAAAATCCTTTAGGTGATCATTTTCTCAGCTTGATTTGGTTAATCTTCCTCATCCAATGCCTCAAGCTTGTCTCTTCCTGTCACTGGACTTCAAAGTCAGTGTCACATTCAAACAAACAAACAAACAAAAACTTGCAAGAGGTTCACATTCAAAATAAAACAAATTCCAAATAGAAACTTTCTGAAGTTTTACTTTGTGCCTCTTTGATTCCTATGCTGTCAGTTAATTATCCTGTTTGACTGCTCTGGAGTTCCATAGATCCCTGGGGAGCTCCTGGGGTGACAGTGCCTGTGATGGAGCAGCTCATGTGTGGGGCCAGAAACACCAGTGTGGGATCCTGACATGGTGGTAATGAGTGCTGGCATCTCAGGACCAGCATGCTTCAGAGAATGGCACTTGAATGTCGTTAGGCTTCGTTTTGAAATGGAAGGGCTTGAGGCTCACTGACTGAAATAGCCAGTTTCCCTCCTGGCCCGGAGGGGCCTTTGTGAATGGCTGTTTGCACGTGGGAGCCAGTAGCAATGTCATTCAGCTTGATCCAGAGTGAAACCTGGAGATGAGGGCAGAGGAGAGAGATGCTCAGAGAGTGGCTAAAAGTGCAGAAACTTCTTAGGGAGAAAATACATGAGTCTGTTTTGGGTCATCTTTTCATTCTACATAAATAAAGATATTATTTTATGGCTGATGCACTAAGCATTTTAAGTTCTTACGTATTTGTCTCAAACATTTATTTCATTGTGGAAATGCTTTAGGAATTGGCCCAGCATTTCTGGTTGCTGTGGACTGTGTTGTGTTCTTCCTAAACTCATGTGTGGAAACCGTGAAACCCAGTGATATGATACTTATAAACAGAATGTTTGGGGGAATAGCTGGGTTTGGGTGAGATGATGGGGCAGTACTCTTTGTGAGAGGCAGAAGAGTTAGAGATGCCAGCTCTCTTGCTGCTGTATCACACAGCAGCAATCTTCAAGGTGGAAGAGAGCCATCATCTGAACCAATCACACTGGCAGTCACTTCCACTTTTCAGAAGTAAGGGGGAAATCTCATTGTTCAAACCTACCAAGATCCTGGTACCTTACTGTGGTAGTGTGTACTAGTCAGCTATCCTTTACTGCAAGAAAGCACCAAAGGCAATTAACCTATTTTGGCTCATGGTCTTAGATATTCCGCTACAAGTTTCGTTGTCTCCATTATTGTGGACCTTTGATGAGGACCACACATAATGGCAGGAGTGCCCAATACAGCAAACCATTCATATCCATAACAGGCAACAGAGAAAGAGAAAGGAATGAGGATCATACAGTTCCCAAAGAGGGCATACCCACAGGGATTTCCCATTAGGCCCATCCTCCTGAAGGTTCTATCACCTCTTAATCGTGTCCCCCTAGGGACTCAGCCTTTGACACATTTACTTTTGGGGGACGTTTATCCACACCTTAGCACAACCCAAGCCAACTTACATACTTCCACAATAATAATAAGGTAGTAAGTGAGGATTGAATGAATAAATGTGATGATATTCCCTTTGATCATGACTGTACAAAAAATACAAAGAAGTATCTTTTTTTTTTCTGCTGCTATGTCCCTAATTGATAATTATAGCTCGAGGTTCATTTTTGGGGTTTTTTTGGACATGTCAAACATTCCCAAGTCTGGTGAAGAGCATAGCGGGCAGCTGAAGACCTGTGGTTTTAGAGAACATTCAAATCTCCCACACTAGTTATGACATATTCCTGTCAGCAGGTCCAAAGCTTTGTGTCTCTGGGTAGCAGTTGCGCAAATGTAAGTCCCCTAAGAGAGTAACACATTGAGACATCACCATTATTCACCTCGCAAAGACTGATTTGGAAATTGGCAAATTACAAACTTTGGAAAAAGTTAAACTTCTGAGCCACAAGAGCTTCACCAGGGCAGTGTATGCTCCCTAATAGGCACCCGGGCCCCAGGAAGCTCCGGTAGCTGGGAGATGCCACCTGGTCCTGGGTACCTGGCATAGGCCAACAGAAGATTCTCTTTCCTTCCCTCATCTCTACATCCTAAAGTCTCCATTCTCCTGCCTTTCTCTCTGTTCCAAATGTCCTCAAACCACTGCCTTCCTGCTATTTTAAAACTTGCTCCATCTGTATAATGAACTAGTTGCCAGGTAGTTACAGTACATTTTACCTTGTTCCTTTCCCAGTTCTTATCTGCATCTTGCCACACCTTGATGATTTTTTTCAAATTAATTCTACTTTATATCACTTTCTTGCCAATTCTCAAGTACACCAAAGTTCATGATCTCCTTGAAAATAAAAATAGTTTGGAGAACTAATGGAGAGTTCTCACTTGATTCCCCTCATAAAAAAGGAGCTAAAATCATGTCAAATACTATAAATGGAAGATTGCTTTAATCCTGGTTACTTAATGACTAGGGAAAAAAAGAAATGCCAAGTCTAAGATGATTCTTTTCCTTGGGTTCATCAGTGCAGCCTTGCTGACTGGATTTGAGAGAGGGTGTCTTTTATGGTGTAGTCCCTTGTCAGATCTGCATTGATGTGCAGAGAAGCCCCTCCATCTGTTGTTCACGTCTTCCAGTAGCAAGTTCAAGAGAATAGCATTTGTAGGGTAAAAATACATCAGTGTAGACAGAGCTTCAGACACCTGCTCATCGTTAAGAAACAGGACTGAGGGCAATGGCTGACTCTGTGGAGCTCACGAGAATGCAGTAAAAGATAACCTGGAGGGTAGAGGGTAGATGAGAAAAGATGAAGGACTGAGAGAATATTGCAATTTCCTCAGGAACATAATATTAACTTTAAGACTAGGGTTAAGTCTGGCCTGGCAGCAGAGACCTGTAATTCCAAGTACTCAGAGACAAAAGGATAGCTACCAGGAGAAAATGCTATGCAGCAAGAGTCCTACATCTGAGTTCAAGGCCAACCTGGGCAACACAGGAAGATCCACTTTCAAAATATAGTGAAAACAGCCTGGGATATAGCTGACTGGTGGCATTCACACCTAGTGCTTCCTACCCTGTGCAACATCCTGCATTCAGTTGCCCATCTTGAAAAAGTAAAAAGAGGATGATTCAAATTTAGTGTTTTTCTGAACTCACTTTTTCATCTACTCATACTTACTAAACCCAACAGTGAATGAACAGGAGTAACGTGTGTGTGTGTGTGTGTGTGTGTGTGTGTGTGTGTGTGTGTGTGTGTGAAAATGTGTGTACTGCTTCTCCCTCCTAACCTCTATAACACAGAGAATAGTTACAATTTACTATTTTGAAATATGCAAATTTAAACAGTAAATTTAAGGAATTTATGTTAAAATAGGTATGAATAAATATTAGAATATCCTAAATAGTATCTGAGACATATCCGGACAATAGAGGAGTACTTAGATAAACTCTATGAAACAGACAATTAGAAAGAAGGGGTGGGGTTGGCAAGAACAGATCAGAGCACGTGGAAATTGTTAAAATGAAGAGAAAAGGGAGTCAAAGGTCTTTTGGAATGAAGTTGATTGCCATAATTCCTATAATCTGAAAATTACGATTTCTGATTTGAAATTAGGTTTTTAAGAGTAAGTAGCATTTTAGCTGTCTCAATGGTTTCAAAGTAAAGCATTCTTATTTCACACTGTGCCAAAGGCTGCTATGTGTCATGCACAGCTAACAGTTCAAAGAGACTCCTATTGAAAAGACTGCTTAGAGGGTGATTATCTCTGCAACAATGCAGAGGCAAAGTCATGAAAAACCCTGTACGCACCCCCTGTTTCTCATGATGGTTTTGAAAAATGCAACAGAAAAGTTAAAGGATCAAAGAAATGGTAGATAATGTTGCTTGTTAGAGGCTTCTAAGAACTTGAGTTGTGATTATAAAATGAAGGTTTTTCACAACTTTGCATTAATTGTACATTAATTGCTACTAAGCAGCAATGCCATGTCTCTTTTTTCATCTTCAAAGATACTCTTTTCAAGTTTGTGACTCTTTATATGGTGGTTTGAAACAGAATGGCCCCTGTAGGCTCATATGTTTGAATGCTTGGTCCCCAATGTTGGAACTGTTTGGGAAGGATTAGGAGGTATGGCTTTGTTGGAGGAGGTGTGTCCCTGAGGGTGGGTTTTGAGGTTTCAAAAGCTCAAGCCAACCCAATCATGCTCTCTCTATATAGCACGAATCTTAAAAGGTCTTATTAATAAAAACAAACCTGGAGCCAGGTATTGGGGTGAATGCTGGAAGATCAGAGAAGCAGGACAAGCCACAGCTAACCTCACTTGGCCAATTCCTCAGCTGATCCTGTTTCCTCAGACTGGAAGTCTCTGAGTCCTTATCCAAATGAATCTTAGCTGAACTGCTGCTGAAATCCTAAAAGCTTAAACAGCTCTAGTTCCTGGTCCTCACACCTTAAATACCTTTCTGCTTTATTCCATCACTCCCTGGGATTAAAGGCTCTTGTTACCATGCCTAGCTGGTTACAGTGTGGCTTTGAACTCACAGAGATCCAGATGGATCTCTGCCTCTGGAATGCTAGGATTAAAGGCACGTGCTACCACTGCCTAACCTCTATGTTTAATATTGTGGCTGTTCTGTTCTCTGACCCCAGGTAAGTTTATTAGGATGCATAATATTTTGGGGAACACAGTATCACCACACTCTCTGCCTTCTGCTTGTTGGTTCAAATGTGTACTTTCAGCTACTAATCCAGAGGCATGCCTACCACTGACATGCTCCTCATCCTGATGGTCACAAACTCACCCTCTGAAACTGTAAGCAAGCCCCCAATTAAATTCTTTATTTTATAAATTGTCTTGGTCATGATGCCTCTTCACAGCAATATAAATAATTAAAAAACTTTTTATGCTTACATGTATCCATACATAGCAACAAGACTTTATCTATACAACTTATGTTACAACTTTTCAACTTTAATGAGCCTGCTTCTGTTGAAGTTTTGAATGAAAACTGTTGAAGTAAGTATATCTTCTTCACAACCAGAACAGGAAAATAATGTAGAAAAGATTATGTAACATGGAGGGAGTATTTTGTTGTTTTTTAAAAATATGTTTTTAATTGAAATAGGCTTACATCATGTTCCCCCCACATACCCATTTTCCCTCTAGCCTCTGCAAGCTACCCTCCCTCGACCCTCTCCCATGCTCCCACTCTTAAGTTGATAACAGCCTCTTTTTCTTTGATTATTATTACTACATATATGTCTATGTATGTATGTATATGTCTATATACACATGTATAATTTATATTTTCTGAGTCTGTTTTTATTATTTTGTGCATATGGCTTCAGGGCTCACTACTCTGCATTGGACAACCTAGATGGGCTCATCCCTAGAAGAGAATAATTCTCCTCTCAGCAGTTTTTAGTTGCCTGTGGTTCTTTGTCTAGGTGTGGGACTCTACAAAATTTCTCTTCTTCCATCTTAACAAATCCATTGATATTATCATTTTCTGGCCTTGTTTATGCAGAGACTGACTCACAGAAAACTTCCTAATATTTAACTGTTACAATCTTTCTACCTTCTCTTCCAAGATGTTCCCCTAGCCATAGATGCAGGAGCTGTGTGTGATATGGATGTATCCATTGGGGCTGGGCGCCCTATGATCAGTTGATCTCTGCATTGTTCTTTAGTTGTGGTTCTCTGCGATGGTCTCCATTTGCTGTAGAGAGCGCCTTCTTTGACGAGAGTTGTTAACTATACTTGTCTGTGGGTTTAAGATTTAGAATGTAGTAAGGAATTATTTCAGTCTAGCAAAGTGGTGGCAGTGGAGTATTTTCTCAGGTCCATGTCCTCACTAGCCCCAGGAAACTGGCTAGGTTTCCAGGACCAGGCATGATTTCCCTCTTTGTTGAGTGGTCCCTGAGTCCAATTAGACAGCTGTTGGTTGCAATGACATGAGAATGCCACTGATTGCACCTTCATGCAGATTTTTGCCATGCTGGTAATTGGTACTTCACAGGTTTTGCAGCTGGATAGGACTATTTAATTGCTTCCTTCCCTTCGGTCTTACAATTTTTTTCTATTTTATCCTGATATAACTAATTATGTTATGTCATACTTAACATAACTAGTCTTAACAAAACTTTTATTTACTAAGTATATGCAATATAGTGGGATGTGTGTATGCGTGTATGTATTCATTTCCCTTCTAAGTAGGTTATACTTTCCTCTACCTTTCCATTTGGTGTAATTGCACTTCCGTTCTACCTTGGAGGAGATCATTCTTCTCATCCATTGATACCTTGTAAATGCAAGTGCTGGATGCCAAATGGCTTTTTCTTTTTTCCTTTTTTCTTTCTTTCTTTCTGGTTTTGTTTTGTTTTGTTTTTTTGTTGTTTGTTTTGTTTTGTTTGTTTTTGTTTTTCGAGACAGAGTTTATCTGTGTAGTTTTGGTGCCTGTCTTTGGTCTCACTCTGTAGACCAGGCTGGCCTTGAACTCACAGAGATCTGTCTGGCTCTGCCTCCCAGTGCTGGGATTAAAGGTGTGCAGCACCACCACCTGGCTGCCCAGTGGCTTTTTCATTTTTCCTTTTCCTGTGCTATGACAACATCCATGTGTTAGATGGAATCTGCTTTTTAAACCTGGATCCCAGAAAGGAGAAAATTTGTGGAGCCAAGCCAAATTCACCCCTAAAACCCAAGGCCAATGTGGGAGAAACATCCACATTGGAATGTGTGGATGGAATGGAATGTAAATGAAACATCCTAGAGAACCTAAGGAAAACTGAGAAAATAGTTAAGTGGACATGGTATTATATAAACTCCTGAGATCCATAGATTATTCAGTCCAGGGAGAATCTGAAATGTTACTGTATCTACCAGCTAATTAGTAAACTCTGCCCTAAGATCACAGATGCCATAGAGCTCAAGACTATAAAAAAAAAAAAAAAAAGGAAGAGAACACATTATTGTTCCCTTCAATATGAATAACAAGAGTAGAAAATCTGTGCTGCTTCCATGTCAATATGGATGGCCAGGTAAAACCTAGACATGCAGCAGATACCCCAAGCTGTCAGGAATCTGAGTCCTCTCTAAAGCCATAAAAGTGTGGCAGCCTTACATTCTGAGAGATACCTTTATCTCTAAGGCTGAAAGTGAGCCAAGTTTTTGCTCTAGAGAGAGAGATACATCTTTGTTGTCCCAGAGTTCTCACTGTATAAATGTCTTTGAAAGAGAACCCAGAAGAAAGATGGCATGTCTGGGGCTTGAGGAGTTAATTGGCAGTTGATGGCTGCTGGAGGGGGAGAGTCGTTTTTGATGGGATACTGCTGCTGGTCGGTTGCTCAGAGCCCAGTACATAGCCACATACCTCTGTGCATATGAAGAGCACTAACTGAATTCGGGGTTATTAATAACAAAGAGAACAGTAAAAGGGAGGGTGTGAAGTTGCGGGATGAGATGAGGGACGCTAGAATGACTTAGAGGGAGGTAGCAGTGGATGGATAGGGTCAGTATATATTATTTAGATGTATAGCACTTTAAAAATTGTTTCAAATACATAACATAAAACTCTATGCAAAAATAAACAACAGTATGAGGAAAACTGTGGAGAGGCATTTCTGCATTTTTTTTTCACATTAAGAGCTTAGGAAAACACCAATGAATCATTCACCACACTGGAAACCTAACCTTTTGCTATTTCTCATCTGTCAAGATTTATGGTTATTGTAAGAGTAACAGTAATTATTCAATTACTGTAAAAGTAACAGTAATTTATTAAGCCATTTTATGAATGCACTAAATAGTACTATGAATTTATCCCTTCTCAAACATATGCAACTTTGGCATTCCAAGTCATAATTATATTTGTATATTATATAAAAGAAGACTAAATTTCAAAGTGATTAAACAAAAAATTTGTATAGCGCCATGATAGTATTAATATTAAGAGCTATGATTTTAATTCAGGTCTCTAGGACTTCAGAGGATGGGTCTCTTAAGCAACTCCTTCCCACTGTTGTTTAAAGTTAGACAAGCTTATTGCTAAGTTTTTTAATGATGATCACATCAAAGCATGGATACTGTCATAGCTAGTAACTTAGTTTATTCATCAATAAATACTCTCTAGGTGTTGAGGTTTAATCACATAGGAATCAGATAAACTGGATTTTTCCAGCCCTCACATATAGATTTGCTCCATAGGATACTGTCAGGGATTTTAACCATCTTACCTAACCTTGCTGTAGAGAGACACCACCATACTGTAGGATGTCTGTTCAATGGCAGACCTTTTGTAATTAAGCATAAATTGACTCTACTGTCTTCCTTCTGAATGGCTGCAATTGCTCTCACAGTTTCTGGGGTCTGTTCTTTCACACCTGTTACATGCTTTAGTTAAAGTTGAGTTAAAGGTGGAACTTGAAAATTGTTTATGGCTTAAATCTGTTTGAGGAAGTATCAGTGATTAGTATTGAGTGCAGAGCAGACAAAGTGAAGTCATAGGTGTTTATCACAGCACTGTAGCAATCTTGAATCTATTTTTAGAAGAAAATAAACTTCTAGGTCTATAAAACAAACATAAGGACAGAATAAACCCTACATATATATACATAGAGATGGTACATAGATTATAAAAGACACTGGGAGTATATGGTCAAAATTAGTGATAGGGAGTAGTCTCTCCTGGCCTTCCTAAGGGGAGCACATGACTGTTTCTTTGCTCTCCAGGGGTCTTTCTATCCTTAACACTTTTCTTTTATGGCCTGAAATGTGTTTTGCCTTCATTCGGACTTCTTGCTGAATTCAGATGAACATTGATGCAGAACAGACTTTGCTTAGACTCTTTAGGAAGAACAAGTTCAAGATGGCCACCCTCTCATGAAAACAGTGGGTGTATGTCATTACTTACCCTTGTGTTCACTGTGTCTATAAAACTGAATCTCTACTCTTTCCTGAAAAACCAGACTGTTTATCTAAAGTAAATTAATGTGTTCAGAAAGTAGGGCTTTTTTAAATAGGCTTTTGAATAATGGGAAAGGTTTTGTTACTTTGAGAATCAAAAGTCAAGTGTTTTGTTTTCTATTGAATTTCACTTCAGTGAGCCTCCTAAAAGAGATTTCTAATCCCCCAGAGGAAGTACAGGGGTGCAGCAGGACACATGTAGGCACATCCGTGTGAGCATTACATGCTCTTTATATGTATTGCGTGCAGTTGCAGTTTGTTTAAGAAGACACGTATCACACTAGGTATGCCAAAATTTTCTGTTATGAAAATTACTGTACATTTGTAACTTAAATGTATGCTTTAGATATAGGTCATGCTGGTCATGTGAACTTAATTTATATTTAATGTAGGATAAGCAGTGTCACCTGAAGTTCAGTTTTCTGTAGCTTCTGAATTGTCTAGATATTAAGATGCTATAAATACTTATATTTGCACATTTATTCAACCTTATATTCAATATATTTGCTAAACATATCAGATCAATTGTATACCATCTGATTTATCACTAAATTATTTTAAAACTAGAAATATATAAGTGAATGTATTTCTACATTCATAGTTAAGATTCTGTACTTTTAGAATGATTTGAAAATTTTATATTGATCATTGTCTTTTCTTGTGTATGTTAATAAACATGGTTTGGGTAACTTTGTATATTGTGTTTCCAAAAGAAATATAAAAAAGAAAGTCTTAATAATTAGAAAAAGAGCACCAGAGATAAAATACTGTTGCAGTCTGTTTTATCTTGTAAATACTGGAGACAAAGCAATTTATGCAATGTGAATTCTTTGTCATATTTAGGAATCAAGAGTCCATTTGCATGGTGTTGGCTTATGGTGAGACCTCCTTGCTGTGTCTCACCATGATGGATAGGCATCTTTTGACAAGACACAGCAATCACATTAACATGGTCCTTTTCTTCTTAAAAAGCTACTAATACCACCATGGAGTCGTGTCTTCATGACTTCATTTATTCCTATCACCTCCCAAAGGCCCTTTTCCAAACACTGTTAACATACATAGGGATCGTATTTCTAATACTTGATTTGGAGGGATGTTTTCAAACCACAACAGATTTCTGTGCATTTGCCAAAGTCCAAAGTTTTGATTTCCAAACCCTCTTAAATTTTTAAACAAGTGATTTACTAATGAAAATATGTGTCATATTCTTATGTTGATAAAAATTAATTAGCACTAGTGATTTTAGCTCATTTTTCCTCTATACATCAGATCCGACAATGACATACCTACTCTGAATCAGGGTCTGATGGTAGTAATGCCTTTTTACCTTTGCTGTGAGTGAAACAAATCTCTTCAAATGATTACAATCTTTTTGTTAGCAGAATCTACTGACATCTGTAGTTTTGCATATTTGGATTCACTCCACCCTTATCTGTTGGTATCAGTTGACCAATTCTTTTTGTGATTATTCATGCATTCAAAATTTAAAACATTTCTCTGAGTTCAGTGAACAAAATATTGATGAAATTTCTATTTTAGTTTTGTTTTGTTTTCAAAATGGCTTGGAGAAATACAGAGAGAGGAGGTGAGTTCACTTGCAAACCATGAGGGAGCTGCTAGTAACAGATACAGGGTCCCTGTAAATGTCATCTCCACAGTGGTGAGCTGTCTGCACAGTTATAGCATTAATGGAGGACACATTAGTTTGCTTCAGTCTTATATAAAATGACACCAACGCTAATCTAGTTCAGTGAATTTCCAAGGCAAGCTTTTGGTAACACCTTAATTTTACTAACTCAGTAGTGACAGATATGCTTTCAGGGAATAAGAAAAATTTCCCTTCAGCTTCCAGAAAGTACATTTTTAAAATTCTATAAATGTATCTGTCATCGTTCAATTTGCCAATAAAAAGTATTATCTTCAAGTTGGCATTGCTTTCTACCTAATCTCGGGGACTCAAAAAGCATGGTATGAACACACATACCTCTTTGTGAGAGGTAATATTTTCTATGAAATTTCTAGTTCTAGTCTTCTTGTATTTAAATGACTTTTAAAAGTAAGGGTAAATGGAAAGAATTCTGTCTGCAAGTGAGATGCTTGAGCTTTACTGAATCCCCCTCTCCTTCCCCCTCAGTCCAATTTGATGATTTGTGCACTCATTAAAACAGAATACAGTTCTTTCTTTTTACTCTGACCATCCAGACTCTCATGTCCATCTGTACTTAATCAATTCAGAATGAACCTGTTGATTTTAACAGTGGCAAAACTGAGTAGTAATGCATGGTGCAGATTGATTCTTGAATTCCTGCTGTTAATGTTTCTGGGCTAAACATAAAACACGATTTCAGTTCATAGCAAATAACCTCAAGTTCTAAATATACAACTCATAATTTTGATTAGTTTGATTATAAATTAATGACTTTAATTGGTTAGATACTTTTCCTATTTTAAATTTTGAGTTAAAGATCTACACTTTGGAACTGGAGAGATGACTCAGCAGTGAACAGATCATGTCGTTCTTCTAAGGGATCCAAGTGTGGTTCCCAGCACCCAAATTGAGAGACAACCACTTCTAACTCTGACTCTGGGGATCTGATCCCCTCACTCAGCCTCTACAGGCCCTAGCACACATGTGCCATGAACAAAATATAAAAATAAGTGCTTTTTAAAACCTTGTACTTTATCCCTGACAAAATAGATTTAAATATTATATTTATATGTCATTACTCCTAAAAGGCCTAATGGGTTCTATTTGATAAAAGCTAGTATTTTAACCAAACTTTTTAATCCCCAAATTTTCTCTGAGATATTACCTAAACACTGTCTATCTAAATTTCAAACACTTTTTGCATTCAGGTTTTCCTGCACTGCCAAAGATACCAGTTTGCCACAGTCAGAGTCAAGGGATGTTCTAAGAGCTCTAGTAATACCATTTTTGAGTTAAATGCATTCAGAGAATGAAGGAATCCTCAGATTTTTAGATGTGAACTCTGTTTTACTCAGTAATTGCCACTTGACCCTACAGGATTCATACACTCGATCTTAGCCCTACAGGATTCTATAGCTCCCTTATTATACATGAATCAAAACAGGTAACTGTCCTAGTTAGCCTTGGGTGCTGTGATAAACTCCATAACCAAAAGCTACCATGGAAGAAAGAGTTTCTTTCATCTTACTTCTTAGAGCCAATCATGAGGGGAAATCAGGGCAGGAACTTTAGGGCAGGAACTGAAGCCGAGACCATAGAGGAACCAAGCTTACTGGCTTGGGCAGCTTGTTTTCTTGAACCACTCAGGATCACACGTCCCAGGTGTGGCACCTCCCGTAGTGGGCTGGGCCCTTCCACATCAACCATTAATCAAGAAAATGCCCTCACAGACCTGCCTGCACACTATCTAATGAACACAATCCCTGAATTAATGTCCCCTCTTCCCAGATGACTGTAGTTGTGAGATTGGCAAAAAACTAGGGGCATACCAATCAATGAGTTATTTACACCGAGAGGAAGAGGAAATAACAGTCTTCCACTGGCTGATCTGCTTAGTAACAAACTAGATGGCAGAATTTAGGACGATGTGAGCAGTTAACAGAAAGGGTGTGCAAGAGCTCTTTCACCTCTGAGTCGGCTTCCAGCATGGCTGCTCCAGCCGCAGCTGGAGCTTCTAGATACTTTGACCTGCAATGTAGACATCTGTGTCATTTCTCAGATTGGCAGTGGACTATAGGTGTCTTGCTGGTCCATGGTTGATTTTAATCACCCTCATCTCTCTATATGAGGAATTTAATCAATGTTCTAGCTATTTTAGTCTTGAACTAAAGTCTCTGATGTTCTTGGGGCTTTACTATGTCTCATAGAAGCCTTGGGACACTTCTGTCTGGACAAGTGTATGTAGGAACACAACCTCATCATCAGACGAGTATGCACTACTGTCTAAATACAGGCACCTTATGCCTGTATGATTTTTAGAAATGTTTTCCTATCTTACTTTTTCCTGAGAGAACTTTGATAATTTATTTTCTCTTTTAATTTACAAGAAAGTGGAAAGAATGGTAGAAAGAAATATGCTTACTGTGAGGATTAAAGTAATTGCTGCATTTAGGTACCAGTTTGGTTTTGATTTTCCTGACAGCTTAAAGGAAAGTGAAGAAATGATGAACACCAGATTTCACAATAAGAAAAACATTGGGCTCTTTCTTGAAAGGAGATAAAGTTAATGTGAAGAGTATCTTAGCCGTATCCTTCCTAATAACTCCATGGCAAAGACTGATGCAGTCATCAAAATAAAAGCTGATGATTTGACATTGAAGCACACGTGTTAATGAAGTTGATCCTTCAAGTGGTGACCTTGTACCGAGTATCTGCCAGGCTAAATGCATCACAAAGTCAGAAGTGCCTCCAGCACCACAGGACTACGTGGATTCTTTCTTAGTCCCTTAGTCTGGGGCTTCCAATTTGAGTCCTCATAAAAGCTAGATAGAGTCCTCATTAAAAATACCAACTGTTGGGCTCTATTCTTGGAATTTTCAATGTAGGTAGTTTGAGATGAGAGCTTGGAGTCTCTGTTTTAACCAGCACCTGATATGATGTTAATGCAACTAATCGCAGCAGCATTTGACCACTCTCTCAAGTTCTATTGGGCAAATTTCTTTCATGTTAGTCATATTTGTGATAGGAATCAATCAAGTTTAATTCTGAAGACATTCTGGAAAGCAGACATTCCATAGTGCTAATTAGGTCTCCATACATACAGGACCACATAAATGGTAAGCTTTTTTTTTTTTGTCCAATTTTATGAAAATTTTAAAGCCCAGACCCCAGTATTCTAGAATAGATGAAGAGCTCCCATGGACATCCTCTCATCAAGTCAGATATTCTTCAAAATGTAGTTTGGAGTTTGCCTCAGTATTTAGGTCACTGATGATTTCAAACAAGTTGGAGCAAGTCAGAGGTAGTTTTGAGTTTGAAATCTTTAGAGAAATGTTCTTTATGGCACAAAAATGCTCTCTGGAAAGCCTTAATGATGACCTTGTACAGGTCTCCAGATGTCTGCTGGGTAAGTGAATGGCTAGATGTTACCCCAGACAATTGAACACGGTGACCTGTTACATGGTGCTATTTAATATCGATCAGAGGAATGTCAGGGATTGTCTGCCAGAGGTAGTGTTTTGTTTTTTGGGTTTTTTTTCATCTGTGTTACTGATGACTCACTCTTCCAAGCAGCTGGATGATCCCAGGACTCCTTGTCCCTTTAGACCACTCGTGAGTAATGAACATCAAGCCATTTCATCCACATTTAAGAGTCCTGAAGTTTTTATTTCTTATTAAAGTAGGTCACTGATCCCAGCCTTGGCTGGTTAATTGGCAACATTCCAAAGTCTGTCTTGATGTTCATTCACCATAACTACAGGTATTTTTGTAGCAGGAAAAAAGACAAAGTGGACATCATTCCTTTTCCAAGTCAGTTTCTCTAAAGAGGCAGATTGATTTGACATGTCAGATCTTCTCAGCTTCTCAAGACACTTCTCTAATTTTTGAGCTTTTGTAAGATAAGAGTTTGGTTTTTCTCTTTCATGAATTTGTATCTTATAAAGTAATGCCACCTCCTTTCTATATCACCAGGCACAGCAAAGTCTGCTTTTGTCTTGCTTCAGTTTCTAGGTGGTATGGTTGGCTTACCTGCAAGAAATTAAAACCATTTCTTTCAACAGATCTTGAAATAATTCTTCCTTTAACTAAGTATGCTTGTAACAACTCAAAATCTGAACATGCATTGTAAATGGTTATTTTAACTCTGATACAAAAATGACTTCTTGCCTCAACAGAAATAAGACTTTGGAACTACATTTTCCCACAATCTCATTTTAACAGATTGAGGATGGGTCTACTTACCTGTTAGTTTTGATATAGTTGCTGCTGGTTTTTATTTTACTTTCTTTTTTTTTTTTCTGAAAGGTCTGCAATTTGGGTTGTTTTGGAACCCAGGGGAGGGTGCTTTTGTGAGGAAACAGTTCAAATCTTATAGTAGATATTAGTAAACTGAGACTGTATGTATTTTCAAAAATTGCCATTAAATGTTTTTAGACAAGTGTACAGTTTTTTCTTGTTGACCCATCACATTATTTTACGAGGTGTGGATTGTTTAGTATTGTTCCTATATTAAGTATATTTTATACAGTGACTATCAAATAGGCACACAACTATAAATGAAGTTATAGACTGAAAAGTACATATCTAATTTTTACTTTAAAAAGTAAAGTAAAGACCTAGCTAGTCAAAGTATTGTGGGACTTATAGTGATCCGATAATAGTGAGATATGTTTAGCAAGGAATCTTGGAGAAGATCAATCTTGTCGGGACTTTGCAAGGAAGAGGAGTGATGAGTTTGGATTAGGAGAATAGATGTGTCATTCCTATTGAATAAACTGACAGGTGACTAAGGGACATTAAATATCCCTTGGAGAATTGGCTCCATTCTTATGTTGGGTATGCTTCTGCTAGAATGGTTCTGTCTTTTCTTTTAGGGTTTCTATTGCTGTGATGAAACACCATGATCAAAAGCAACTTGGGGAGGAAATTATTTATTTCATCTTACAACTTGCAGTCTATCATCCAAGAAAGTAAGCCAGGAACCTGGAGGCATGTACTGCTTACTGTTGACTCCCAGTGTTGCTTGCTCAGCCTACTTTCTTATACAATTTAGGACTACCTGCCCAGGGCTAGCACCATCCACAATGAGCAGGACCCTCCCACATCAGTCATCAATCAAGAAAGTGACCCCATACACTTTCTCCCACAGGCTAGTCTGGTGGGGGCACCTTCTCAATTATGACTTCCTCTTCCCAAATAATTCTTACTTAACTAGTGTCAAATTGACAAAACACTAGCCAGCACAGGCTTGTAACTGAAACAGGAAAAAAAAATTGCAACATTTTTCCATTCATCCTGGCTATTACACTATATGAGAAGTAAGCTGACTTCTGTTGGGTCAAACAATTGACATTGGAGAGGAGGCCAAAATGCCCAGTTTCCAATACAGAGTTCATGCCATATCACACCAGCTTACAGTACTGTCTAAGTTAGGTTTATGTTGCTGTGATAACATTGTGACCAAAAGCAACTTGAGGAGGAAAGGGTTTTAGTTCAGCTTACAGGCCTTCATCAAGGAAAGTCAGGACAAGAACTCAACACAGGAACAGAGGCCATGGAGGAATGCTACTTTCTACCATGCTCCCCAAAGCCTTGCTTAGCCTGCTTACTTATTCAACCCAAGACCCTCCTGCACAGGGGTGGCACTGTCCTCAGTGAGCTGAGCCCTCCACATCAATGGCTAATCAAGAAAATGCCCTATAGACTTGCCTACAAGCAATCTGATGGGGGCGTTTTCTCAAATGAGACTCCTTCCTAGGCCTGAGCAAGTTGAAAACAACAAGCAGCACAATTACTGTATCACTCCTTAGGCACCCGGTCTCTAGTATCCTAAACACTTTAGTCCTACAGAGCAGAAGATTGTTTAATGTACAGGACTTTAGGTCATATAACTTGGATTGGCCATTACTTTTTTTTATTTTCTAGTAGAAGCTATTTTCCCCCCTTGAGTTGAAATTTTAGTAATCATTTAAGGTAAGATTTATTTTTACATTTTGTGAAAAGATTCTTGACTCTCTGCTACACACTGGGTCTGTTATCATTTTAGTACATATTTTCTTAGTTGACTTAATATTTTTGTTTTAGTTTCTTAAGTTGTATTGATGGAACTGGCCATTAATCATGGGTATAATTCTGCATGGTCTTCACTGCTAACATGAATTTAGGAAAATAGCCCGTGTGTTTCTTAGAAGTAAAAAGCACTAGAAACCTCCTTCTTTCTCCCTAACTAGGGCAGTACTTATTCTACACTGGCTCTATCTTTAGGTACATTCTAGTGTATTCTAGTAGACAGTAGGGCTACAAAGCAGCCTGTAGTTAGTCACTGACTTCCAGACAGGTGAGCAAGCAGAAGCACACAGGACAACAGCCCAACCATCTGATCTTAAAGGTGCTGAAATGTGATGCATTCTGATCATGTGATGAACACTTTTTGCTGACTTCTGTATTTTTGTTTTCAGATGGTGTGCATTGAATATGTTTTTAAACATTTATTAATTTTGAAATCTTACCATACTTGCTTATCAATCATCACTTATAAAATTATTTTAATGTTATTTAAATCAGGTAGAATATCTGGATTTTTTTAACCATCAACTATCATTTATTGATATGTTTAGATAACTTTCAGAGTCTTCAGTTCAAACTGCACAATTCAAAGTTATAGTGATGGTGAAATCATAATAAGCACTATTTATTATTTAACCTTTTTTTCTTTTCTAAGCATATATATTCATTGTACAGTTGTGTGGTTCATAAAGCCATTTTCTTTTTCTTTTTTTTTTTCTTTCTTTTTTTTTTTTTTTTTTTGGTTTTCTGAGACAGGGTTTCTCTGTGTAGCTTTGCGCCTTTCCTGGAGCTCACTTGGTAGCCCAGGCTGGCCTCGAACTCACAGAGATCCGCCTGGCTCTGCCTCCCGAGTGCTGGGATTAAAGGCGTGCGCCACCACCGCCCGGCAAGCCATTTTCATTTGAGGATATCTTGTACTTTGATCATATCCATCTTCCAGACTTGGCTTTTCTTGGCATTCCTACTGCAGGCCCCCAGATTCCATTCTGAATTTTTTTTGTTTAGTTTTTGAGATTTTAATTTAATTACACCATTTCTCCCTCCTTACCCTCCCGTATGCACCTCCCCCACTCTCCTTCAAATTCATGATGTCTGTTTATATCACTTGTTATTGAACACATACATGTATTTCTAAACACATATGTGTTCCTAAATATAAACTGTTGAGTCCATATAGTGTTACCTGTATGTACATTTTCAGGTCTTACCGTTTGGTAGCTGACAAGCAATTGGTGCTCTCCAACCTGGAGAGGACACATCTCCCACTCACCCCCCACGTTACTCATCGGCCTGTAATTCTTTGTGGAGGGTTGGCTTTTTTTTTTTTTTTTTTTTTTTTTTTTTTTTTTTTTTAGATATGAGGTTCAGTAATCCCAAATTATTCAGTAAAGCCTTAAGTATGTGTTTAAAGTTACAACATAATGAAGGTATAGAGGCAAAACTACATTTATATCCACATTTTTTCCACAGACTTATTCTTAGTGAAGAAAACTTTAGTAGACAAGTATTTAAATTGAAAAAGTTATTCAATGGCATAACTTTCTCCTGTGGGTTTTCCAGTATTATTCATAGTATGTATTCACAGCACTATTCCACAGGCTTCTTTACAGAAGGATTGGTAAAAACTAGCATACATAATATTCAAATGTATTCCTTATGTTAGTTTCCAACTGATACATAACAGTAGTTACTTTTTTATTACATTTTATTTACTTTGTATACATGTTGGGGTGGGGTTATGCATGTCAAGGTGTTCATGAAGAGGTCAGAGGACAACTTGAAGATGTAGGTTTTGTCCTCCTTCCATGTGGGTTCTAGAAACACAACTCAGTTAATCAGGCCTAGAAGCAGGTGCCTCTAACCACTGAGCAATCTTGCTGGCCCTAGTCAAAAAAGTTTAAAGGAAAATATCAGCAAGCCAAGTGGACAAGTAGGCAGTATTTTTCCTTAAAATGCCTATATTTAATGCATATAGGGAGCTGACAATGTAGTTCTATGCTAGATTATGTGCCAATCATGTATCCTGAACTCAATGCCAAATATCACAAAACCCACTAAAGTACATATACATCCAGATGAGTCTCACTGATTAGCTTTAAGAATTTGGGACTGTTTATTTGACATTATAAGAATTATTTCTTCCATATGGTTCATAATAGACAATATCTTAAAGGATAAAAACAATTCTGCCGATTGTAACATGTATAATATGTTATATGCAATAGTTTATGGTTTTTTAATATAGAAACTATAATTTCTTTGGGTATTAAATATTAAAATATATAGTCCAATTAACTACAGGTTTACCAGATGCTCTATGTAACTGGAAATTATTGATTATGGAATTTTTTATTCAAATATTTGATTTCATGAAGAATCCTCAGTAAATTTTGTCTGCTATTTAATTTTTAATAGTAATAATTATAAATTACGCATTTTAAGAATTTCCTTAAATCAGTTTTTACCAGCAACTTTTAGAAAGCATAATTTAATCACTACACACACACACACACACACACACACACACACACACACTAAATCTTCATAAGTCACTATCAAGTTTCCAAATGAACTATAACAGCAGTTGGCAGAGGACAGTACTTCTCCAGTGCTCTGGTGGCTCTAGCATCTCACATAGTAACAAAGATTGTAAGGGAATTGGTTGACACTTGTAAGATGAATTGCTAAACAATCTTATTAATAAAAAACTTGGAGCCAAATATCTGGGTGAAAATTGAGAGATCAGAGGAATAGGACAAGCCACAGCCAATCTTCCCATACCAACTCCTCAGCCTCCAGAAAGAGCTACTTCCTGTATACTCACAACTGTATCTTTTCTGTGCCCTGCCATCTCACTTCCTCTCTCTGCCCAGCTACACCACTTCCTCTTTCTGCCCAGCTCTTATCACTTTCTGTCTGTCTGTGCAGACCTCCAGACCTCTATGATTAACTAGTGCTGGCTGACTCTGTTCCCAGTGTGGCCTTGAACTCACAGAGATCTGGATGAATCTCTGGCTCCCGAATGCTAGGATTAAAGGTGTGTACTATCATTGTCTGACTTCTATGTTTAATATAGTGGCTGGCTTTTCCCTCTGATCTCCAGATAAGTTTTATTGGGGTGCACAAATAGAACATCGCCACAGACACTTCTACTGTAAAGGAAACCACATTCCAATACCTGAAAGCATCCTCACTGTTACCTGTATCACCCCCACATCACCACACATCTGCTCAGTACTTACTCTAGAGAACACTGGTTGGAAGAGAAAAGCAGAAGAAAAAAAAACACACACACACTATACTCCAGAGATTAAGGTTTTCAAAATTCTGCAAGAGAAACGCCAGTTTTATTTCCAGATTAAGCAAATAGTGATGTTTTAAGAAATGTATCTGTATATACAAATATAAAGAAGAAATTTGAAATCCTACCAGAACAAACATGTTTGTATAATGTAATCTGTGTGTGTGTGTGTGTGTGTGTGTGTGTGTGTGTGTGTGTACTATCTCTGAAAACTGGATAAAATTAAACATTTCAGTCTCAAACTGTTTGTTTAATATATCAAAGACATTTTCTCACATTGTTTTAATGATCTATTGATCATAAATTATACTGATTGAGGATCTCAGCTTCTTCAGTCTTAGGCAAGGATCTCCAAGGATTGAGCATTAAATGTTTCACTTTAGCATCAGCTCTGTGGCTCAAAGTCTAGGGCTTGGAATCCTGCAGACTTGTTCACTCATGTATCTGATGATTGATGCTGGATTTGGCTTAGATCTTAGCTTGGCTTGTTAGTTGGACATTCTCCATTTGGGCTCTCTCTATGGCTGGGGTTTCTGTTGGGAGATAATTCCCCATGAATATTTCATGCTTCTGTATGGTCCAGGATCTTTGAACAAAGGAATTTACAGCCAGTTTAAGAACAGTTTTACAAGCAGACATTCCAGGACAGTCAAGCTCAGGGACTATCTTTTTCTAGATATGATCTAGAATACCAAAAGATGAAAATCAGGTCCTTTTCTTCTCCATATTTGCATACATTCCAAAGAAAGATGTTTCTCTGTTTCCCGAGGGGAGGACTGGCTTATTGTTGAGAGCCCCAAACATGGTCAGAATTTCCTAATATTGGGGTTCCTCACCTCTAATGTGCCCCCAGCGTATGTTCAAGCCATCAGGATATTGGCCTGCAGACACTGGTACTGGACAAACCATGAGATACATGGTTCTGATGCTGCTGTGACGGTCTATCTTGTGTCTGACCCTGAGGCCTCATCTTTTCAGGCATTATTCACATCATACATGGATATATATGTGTATATGTTTGCCTATCCATCATCTCTCCACCCACCATCTGTTTATTAGCCATATAATGGTTTTCTTGCAAATGAGACAAAATTTCAGAGTCTTCAGAGTTTCTGATATAATAGTTTGCTCACGAAATGGTGGCTATATTTATAGGCAAGTATCTTGAAAGAGAGAGAACCACCTGAAAGCCGTATCTCCTTTCATATCATCCTCAGAAGTCCTGTTGACAGTCTTTCTAGGTGTCATGAACCCATCACTTTCAAAGCCCCGCCCATGTTCAGTGGTAGAAGAGGTAAACTTTAACTTGATTAGAGGGGTAACAAGAGTCTGGAAAAGAATGTGAGGTCAGAATTATTTTAGACAATTAAAACAAATCCAAATTGCTAAGCAAAGCGATATAAATAATTCTATCTCAACCTTTTTGCCTTCTCCATTGTTTAGATCCCCCCAATAGACACAGCATTCTCCCCTTTGTTTTAGGCTGATACAGAAGCAAATGCTAAGGTGAAGGAGTGCCTCTGTGTCATAACTGTATGCGTTAGTCCAGTCACATGGAGCTAATGCCAGTGAACAGCAGAGAGAGGATGAGAGGAGGGCTCAAAAGAGAGTGATTTAGACCTGACCGACTCTGCTGCTTCATAGTCATCGTAATTGATTGCTCTGTCTTGCAGAGGAGTGTTCTAAATGGCAACATAAACATTGTCTCAGAACAACAAAGGAAGGGAGGGAGAGTCATTTATCTGCTGACGCCTGTCACACATTGGCTAAAGTGTGCTCATGGGGTATTAATTCCTCTATGTCTAGCACTGCCTGGATGGGGCAGCCTCTCCTGAATGCAGTAAATGTGAAGTCGCATATTAGATGTGTCTAATACATTTTTCCCCCGCTATCACGAATTTTGATGTAAAGATCATCTCACTACATAAATCATGTGCACTTGCCAAATTATATTCTTTAAGTAAGTTATTGAATTGAAACTTCAAGAATTTGAACATGCTCATTCAAAATCTGAAGTCTACTACAAATATTTCTGGGTTGTTGGTTTTGTGTGTGTGTATGTGTGTGTGTGTGTGTGTGTGTGTGTGTGTGTGTGTGTGTGTGTGTGAGGAGAAACACATTTTCACATATTTATCATAATTTTCAGTTTTTGTTTAGTAAAGTATTTTTCTGTCTTGGTTTCTCTACTGGTGAATATTCCCTTTTTATTAATTTTAAACTTGCGGTATATTTTATGGATAGCAAGTATTTGTTTGCAAATATGCTTTCTCATTGCTATTTATCATTTATGTTAATTTTGTTAGCTCTTTTGTCAAATAAATATTCATCAGTCTTTTGTCTTATACTTTCTGACTATTGATCATAAATGCTTGTGTTTTATATTTCTTATAATTTCCAATTTGCTATAGCAGATACATATTTTTCCTGAATCTGTTTATAAGCATTATAATGCCTGACTCTATGAGTTTCCCTATTTACTCTCCTTTAATTTCTAGATAGATCAGTATTTAGTCTTTGCATATCCCTATATTCTGTAGGTCTGTCTCTATGTCTCCCAGGCCAATTATTATATTTTCATTTATAATTTGAGTTTTCTTTACCATAAAATATTCTTGCGAATATTGTCCTTTGACCATTTTAAGACTATTAGAGACTATTAAACTGTTTGTGCCTGTATTATAACTGTGTTTTGCTAATATTGATAAATACTGATGTCATGTAATTATAAGTCTTATGTGTATATAAGTATTTAATTCTAACATGGACCAGATTTCTATAGATAGAAATGGTGGGTTAACTATGAGAACACTTCTAAGACTCATCATACATCTGTTCTGTCATGAAATGTCTTTTCTGCAAATGTTTATTGCTGTATAATCCCAAAGGCAGTGTGTGGGGCTACCCATCTCATTTCTATCCCTTATTTCAGTTATTTATTAATTTAATAAGTGACATTATTTCAATTTACATTTATGCTTGACTACAAGTAGAGCATGTCCTCACATATTTATTATCTTTCATCTATCACTTTTTCTTTCCTGAATTTTTAAAAATGGAAACTCATTTCCTTTCACTTATATAGAGTATTTTAACAGGTTGTAAGAGACATTTGTAGAAAATTTTTTCTATATTGTAGTTTGATTTTTAATATCAGCTACACATATTTTTAGCATAGTCAAATCCCTTGGTAATTTTACTGTTGAGATTTCTTTTTCATTGATGACTAAATTAATTCCCACCAAGCGGTCAGATAAACATTAATATATTCTTCAATTACTAACAGTCATTAAACTCACAGCATTAAACAGTTAAGTACAGAGTTTTCATATACTGCCTGTCCCCATGTGTTTATAGCCTCCCTCCCACTCTTCACATCCTATACCAGAATGAGACTGATGGACATGCAGCCATACATCATCTAGTCAAAGTCACAGTTCACATTAGGATTCACTCTCAGTGCTGTGCATTCTACCGGTCTGAAAAGTGCCTGCCATGTATCCCCCACTGAACTATCACATAGAGTAGCTTCACTGACCTAAAAATCCTCTGGACTTTTCTTTTTTAACCCTCTGCCTCTCCTAATACCTGGAATCTGCCTATCTTTTTATGCATCTCAATATATTTTCCTTTTCCAGAAGGTCATATAGCTATAATCATATGCTATATAGCCTTATCAGATGGATACTTGATAGAACATACTTGATGTTTCTATATGCATTTTCATGGCTTGATTGCTCATTTCTTTGAATAATCTGGATATTCCATGATTTATCTACTTCTATTGATAGACATCTTGGGTACTCCCAAATTTTAATAATTGTGAACAAAGCCTCAAAATGTTGCATGCAGGCTTTGGTGTAGACTTAACATTTTTCATTCAGTTAGTAAATACCAGGGAGCACATCTTTGAGATGATATAATGTAAGCGGTGTGCTTAGTGTTGTAGGAAAACGACAAGCTTTCTTTTAAAATGGATATGCTGTGTTGGGTTCCCAGGTACATGTGAGGCACCCCCACTAGAGTTTGACACCGCCAGTATTTTGAATTGTGGCCATTCTAATAGGCGTGCAGTGGGAGCTCATTGGTTATATTTGGTACTTCCTTAATGACATGCAATGATGAGTCCTGTCTTGGTATTACTATTGCTGTGATGGAACACTGGGTTTATTTTGCTTATACTTACATAATTCATCATTGAAGGAAGTCAGGGCAGGAACTCAAAAAGAACAGGAACCTGGGGGCAGGAGCTGATGCAGAGGCCATGAAGGAGTGTGCTTACTGTGCTTTCTCAGCCAAGCCTCAGCTACTTTCCATGATGCCTTCAAAACCAGTACCACCTGGGAGACTCTTACACATTACTGTACTCAGCTGCAAGCATGAGGTTCAACCCTGGCCACCTCTAGAACAGCTTCTGTGTGTTCCTGGAGGAAACAATTCCAAAAAGATTGTGCCTCAGTGATGCTGGCTTCTCCTTAAGCATCACTAATTTCTGATCTCCAGCTAACCAGCATCACTTGTCCCAGTAAAGCAAAGGTTTCACTTCAGTGATCCTATTTTCCTATTAATCACAGATGGTTCTTCAACCCCAGCTGACCAGACCCTCCAATTCGTCATTCAAAAACAACAAATGGCCCCAAAAGAGTCTTCAAACTTTCCTCTGAAATTCACAAGATAGACTTCCACCATCTGTCTGTTCTCAGTATTGTCTTCTAAGTTCCTACAAAACAGGCCACTTGAGCTCACAAACCTCAATGACTTTTCTAGCCCAAAGTTCCAAAGTCCTTCCGCAGTCCTCCCCAAAACAACAGTCAACTCTATCAAGTAAATACCCCAAGATCCTGGTACCACTTTCTGTACTAGTTAAGGTTACTGTGGCTGAGACAAAACCAAGAGGAAAGGGTTTATTTTATTTATACTTCCACAGTTCCTCATCAGAGGGAGTCGGGGCAGGGCAGGAAGGAAGCTGGAGGCTGATGCAGAGGCCATGGAGGAGTGCTACTTACTTGCTTGTGCTTCATGGCTTGCTCAACCTGTCTTCTTATACAACCCTAGACCGCCTGCCCAGGGATGGCACCACCCACCATAGGCTGGGCCCTCCCCCAGCGTCACTCAGAGAGAATGCGCTCTAGGCTTGCTTACAACCGGATCTTATGGAGGCGACTTCCAACTGAGGCTCCTCTTGTCAGGTCGCACTAGTTTGTGTTGACGTAAGACTTGTCTGCCGAGACACCATTGCATTTGCTGGTCATCATTTAGTCTTCTTATCAATGAGGTTTCTGCTCACTTTTTTTTTTTTTCTTATTTTTAAGCAGGTGATTTGTTTCCTATATAGAATTTTAGGAGTTTCTTTGTATTTTCTGGAAAATAATATTTATTAGAGATTTATTTTGCAAATACTTTTTCCCAGTGTGTGTTTCATGTTTTCATTCCCTTCACATTAACTTGCAAAGCCGAAGTTTTAAATTTTAATGAAGTCCAAGTTATTAATTATTTCTTTTAGTGGAAATTTTGATTTCTTCTTTCTAAAAGCCATCACCATTTCCAAGGTCACTTACATTTTCTTCGGTTACCTTTTAGGGTTTCATAACGTTGAGTTATTTTTTGAGAAGGGCTTATCAAATGAGTCTCAATTCGTGTTTTTTAAAGAGAATTTAAAGCCTCATTGTTCTAGAACCATCTTTATTTTTTCTCTTTGTCCTCCACTCTGCACCGCCATTTTAAAGAACGTTTTCCTTTCACTGCTGAATTAATTTTTTCTGTCAAAGATCAGCTGACTGTTTATGTGTGGGCCTATTTATGGTTTGGTCTGTCTGTCCTGCCCTGTTAGATTTGTCTGGTTGGTGTTTGGGGGTTTTTCCCCCCCAATATCATGGCGTCTTGATTGCTGTCATCCTGTAATGAGTCTGAAGTGAGGAAGCACTTGACTTTCTTCTCCTCCATTGTGGAATAGTTCTGGTTGTTTTGCTTCCCCAGGACAACTTCAGAATCACTTTGTCAGTGGCCACCAACCAGCTTGCTGTGTTTTGTCTGGGAGTGTGTTGCACTGTCACATCAGATTATAATCAGTGATTAGCTAGAGAAAGGTATGGCATTTCATCTTTCTTTTCATGCCTTTCATATTATTGTTTTTTCAAATAAGTACATATATTGCACTCAGGCTAAGATAAATGTATTTAAAACAGAAAATAAAATGGAAGTATAAAAATAAAAAAGAAAGCTGGTTGCTCTGTATGAATAATCCCACAGCTTTTCTCTATTCATTTTGTGTATTTTAAGGAGTTTTTTTTTTAAATAAATCTTTCTATTATGTGAATCTAAGATTTCCTAAATTTTAATGAAACCACCCTGAAAATGTAGTTTATCAAACTGAGTCTAGTTTATTTAAAAATAATTATAATTCGACAAACATTTCTTGACTATTGATGACACATGGACTGTTTGGGTACCCACGTTGTAAATGATAGAGCAATGCCATGTTTGAGGATATGATGCATGTAAGAGTCTTTTAGCTGTGATAAAGGTGAACGACTGAATAAAGGGGACATCGGAAAGATACGGAATGAGCTTTAGTTCTAGACATTAGGCTGAAGAGACCTTCAGCTCCAATAGTAACAGTGGTGCCACTGAAGACTCAAATGTCAAAGGCCAGCAGGAGTTGGTGACTCGGCAGTTTTAATTGTCTGACTTGGTTATTTCAGATGGTAACTGGAGATGCTGGGTCAGTAACAGAAATGGTAATTTTGGTCACAGGGATTTGAACAACAGCTAATATATTACAAACACCTGTGTGCCTGCTTACTTCCAAGTAAAAAGAAGATATGAGTAAAATTTTCTAACAATGGAAGGAAATAGTCCTACCAAAGGGATAGAATCAGAGTTTGAGAGGAGCTGTGAACCAAAGCAGGGGGGATCCTGGAGTTAGTTTCAGACACATATGTTTAAGAAATAACTACCTACATTGTCTAGGACAAATCCCTTTGCTATTTGGGTGCTCAGATTTCTTGAAGTTAAATGATTAGGATGGAAGACTGTATATTTTTTATCATCAGGACTATATTACTAGCAGGTGAAGCTATGATCACAAATCTCTTTGTTATGGTATTAATTTATAGAAAGTTTACTCAGGACAATGTGTACCTGTTTCGGCCACAATGATAGAATACTATAATCTGGGTGGTTTATAAACAACAAAAGGTATTCCTCTCAGTTACAGAGGCAGGGGAGTCTTAAAATAAGCTGCCAGCAGACACGGTTAGTGGTTTCTGATTGCTGTTCCAAGGTAGTACTGCTTCCCATGGTGGAAAGAGGTTAAGGCAGATCCCTGAGGTCTCTGTTATGAAGATCATGACCCTTATGTGATAGCAGAGCCTGTCCTCATAACCCAGCCACCTCCTAAGTGTTCCAGGTGATAACATTACTATATTGGTGATTCTGTTTCAACGTAAGAATTTTAGAGGGACATCCCCACAGAATCAAGAGGGAGGCAGAAGTTTGGGATGAAGTTATTTGACAATTGTCAAGCTCCAGTGTACCGCATAGAGACATGAAACTAAAAGAAAAACCTCATCATCATCAACAACAACAACAAAATGCACATGGGCAGACAAAGACAAGTAGAAATTATCTAATAAAATACGGTAATTTGAAAGAGTTAAAAAGTTATATTTTGACAGGTCCCTAAGGCATTAAAGTCGGGTAGTAGTTCCCTGCAGTAGAACCGCCCGGGGATTTTTAGAAATACCTGTGATTATACCAGCCTAAATTTAAATCAGAAACTGAAAAGTGGGGGATGCTGCTGGTACTTTTCAAAATTCTCTCCAAGGGTAACAAAAACAAATAACTGACATGTATTTTCAGTCCCCCATTATCTTTCTCAGGATTGAACATGAAATTAATTCAACATGGCCTTCTTTCTAAGCACTGTGCCAGGTGCTGAGGGGACGGATGTGAGAGTAAGTGGTGGGACAGGGAATGGAGGAGAGCAGGGAGAAGAAAGATTGGGTTGGATGGCAGCCTCCTGCGTCCAGCTCCTGGCTCTAGGATCGAGGGACTGTTGTTAAGGTGCAGTTTCCAATCATTTCCAGATGATGGGGACTGACACAGAAGGGCATCTACTCCCCAGACAAAATGAGGAAACAGAAAAAAATAGTACCTGTGGCTCCATGGCTTCTTTTTCTGGGGCTCTTGTTCCAATTGCCTAAGCACAGGGACTCTTACGTTTTCCTAGGTCAGTATATAGTGGAGCTCTGTGACTTCACAGTAGACTTCTTGCCCATATGACTAAGTTGAAGGCCTTGGCATGTAGCATGTTCCCAGCCATTTGTCACAATCTACCTCCTTCCACTCTGGCGTTAGAATCACCAGGCTTCCTTTGTTTCTCTCCCATTCTGTATTCTTTGGGTCCTGCAATATTTTTTAATTGCTGCTGCCTGTGTTTACCCTGTGAAGTTTCCCCCTCATCTCCTTTACAATGTTGCACACACCTATAAACAAACATTTGTCTCTGATAAATCATATTTATTTACCAATGTGTTACATTTCTTGAAAGCAAACTCCAAGCCTTATTGATCTTTGCATTTCTTTCTTGCTCAGTGAAAATGGCAAACAAGAGATGCTGAAAAAAATGTTTCCCAATATGAATACTCAATGAGTACAGGACCCAGCAAGCACTGGGAATCCAAAGGCTTCTCTTTCCGCGGCTGTCTCCGTAGTGAGAGTGATCTTTTGTAAAATGTCAGTCTAGGGCTGGCAAGATGGCTTCACAGGCAACTGTGTTTGCTCTGCAAGCCTGACCACCACGCGTGACCCCAGGAGACCCAGTGGAAAGACAGAACTGACCTCTGACAGTTTTCCACTCACCTCCCCGAGCATGCCATGGCCTGTGTTCTCTTCTCCCTTCTCTTCTCCTCCCTCCATCTCTTCCCCTCACACACATAAATGCAAACGTTTGAATCCAGTGCCAGTCTGCTCATGTCACCTTTCTTTTTAATTCCCCCCAAGGACTCCACACGGCACTAGAGTCCTGTGTCTTAGTGTGGAACCAACAGTCTTGGCTGGGCCACATGAACTGGTGGTCCCTCTCTCTTACTCTAGGCATCTCTCTTCACCTTCTCCTGTCCCCTGACTGACTGCATCTTCTTTGACTGCTTCCTCAGCCTGGGCTATTCTTTCCTTGTCACGGATTGGCTGCTCCTCCTTCCAGCTTCAGATCTCATTTTAGATACCACTTCCTCAGTGACCGCCCCCACCCCCCCATCTCATGTCCCTGCAGTCATCTCTAGTGGCTCTAGACATTTTACAGTGCTTGTTGCAATCTACAATTTACATTTTGAGCCTTTGTTTTTGTTTCCTGTTATCGTGATGCTATTAGACAATTGACGGAGAGCTTATGCATGCTGTCCTAAGATACCCCATCAGCACTGTGGCAGAGCCCTCATGCCCAATACTTGTGACTGACAGGAGGCGGGCTTTAGGATTGTACTTCCCTACAAGGCTGGATGCTGTCTTTCCTCTTCTTGCCCCCTTCATTCTTAGCTCTCATCCTCACACTTACCTTGTAAACACAACGGTGTGCTGACTGCTTGACTGGCTATCTCCTTAACAGGGTTATCATCGCTTGGAACACATCACAGCCATCTCGTGTAAATTTCTAACTCTCAGATGAAAAATAAATGGGAGTCTTTGTTTTCTTTTGTTTTTTTCTTTCCAACAAAACTGAAATTAATCTTCTCTTTGCTTATCTCTTTTTGCATTTCTTTAAGACACTTGGCAGGAGAGCAGCCTTTAAAACATCTTACTGTAAGGATAGGAATAAAAGCCATGCTGTTAAAAGGTCATGCTAACTACCTCCTTTGTTGTTTTGCTGGAACTCCTCACAAAGGCCGGGTTTAGAACCATCAGGACAAAACCATTCCGACTACCTTGAGTAATCCAATAATAACTATGCATTTTATCTAAGATTTTTTTCTTAATCTGATTCGATAGAGCTAATTTAGTTTCTCTAAGCTCTGGTTTTAAATCTAATTAAGACAACTTAAATGGCTCAATTTCCATTTGGGTAGCCTGCTTTGCCTATAATTTTTGGGTTTCAAGCCTTCTCTAATGAATTTCTTCCTTTGCTTTTTTGCAATTAAGCTTTTCTTCCATTAAGCTCCGTCAGGCATAGTCATAAGGCAGATTGTGAACCAATCACTCTCATTAATTAAGAACAAAAGAAGATTTTCTGTGAAGAGTCCTTGGAATACAAGGTATTTTAGGGGAAAGGCCTATCTTCTTGCACAGCCAAATACAGATCATTTGGAGACAGTTTTCTACCCTTCCTCACATGTTTTGTCTTCATGACCTCTTATGGTCATGTCTCCTCAGGTCCTCACAGGTAAAAAGCAGAGTCAGCAGCCGTATACTTAGCTAGAGCCTCAGGCTTCAGGAAGATGGCTTTGGCTTGCCCCTTGGCAGAGAGTAGCGCATCCATTGCCAGCCCTGGCCTTAGAGTTGAATGTATCACTTTCACTGTGCATTCTGCTCTGGTGTCCTATGGCCTCAGACCTGAACTCCAGCCTCTATTTAGATGCATTATGATACACTGCACCATCTGGTCAGCGGGTCCTGAATCCAAGAGATTTGCAATCCTAGTGTAGAGGAGCTAATTAGGTTCAGTGAAGGTTTCATGATTTGCTATTCTAGCCAAACAAACAAAAGTAAATTATTGAAATATTTTCTTTCTCATTTCTCCCCATTTAACATATTCAAAAATATAAGGATAAACTATTCCCCAAATAGTTTGAAATTATTGGAGAAATCATTGTGTCCATTTTGCATAACTGACTATGCATATGTTCTAAATTGTAATCCATTTGGACTTGAGGTTGATAAGAATGTTTAATGTGTTTCTGCCCCATTTTACACTGGGCAGTTTTCATGCTAAGTGCTTTACTGTATGTCTGTATTGCTAATCTATCACTTCAGGCCATACAGTTCAAAGCTTTGTGTGTACTTTATGAATTCAGATTTATCGACACAATGCACATTTTTTACTGAGACTTATTTATATTTGTTCCCTTTTGAAAGTCATGCCACTGAGACAGGCAAAATTCAGATCTTACATCTGTTCTTAGACAATTAGACAATCTACGTATTGATTTTTTACAACAACTAATGCAAATGATAAGCCCCTGTTCTTTGCCAAGTTCACATTCCGTCCAGCTTGATCTGAGGAAGCCTTGCCTAAGACTGAGCTTCCCCTAACGCCTCAATCCTGAAAACAAAAAGGCTTCCAGTAATACAATTTAAATATTTGATAATTCACAATATATCTTTACTAATCACATCAGTTTACATTGAAATGTAGTGGGAATTACAAATCTGTTATGATAAAAGAAAGCTAGGATGTTCTGAAGCAAGCATGAAGATATTTATGTAGAAAGATCTGTTAAATTTGAATTAAACCAAACAATTCTAGATAGCCTCACTAGTTATCTAAAAATATGTATCTATAGAGAAATAGTCCTACTTTGTAACCTGTCTATAATTTCCACACATAGATTTTCTAAAGGGTAAGTGCTATCTCCTTTTATTATCTTGCGTGTTATTTATATGTTCACAAGATTCATTTGTTTTTATTTCATATGTATGGTGTGCTTCTGTGCACTACATGCATGCATTGCCTGAGGGGCCAGAAAAGGCATTAGAACCCCTAGAACTGGAGTTACAATGGCTGTTAGCTGCTGTATAGCTTCTTGGAACTGAACTTGGGTCCTCTGCAGGAACATCAAGTGTTCTTAAATACAGAGCCATTTGCCTTAACAAGATCTAAGTGTTGATTTGCATTTTTTAACATTTTGAAAGTATCCATCAAGAACAGGTGCCCCTGAGATGATGGGCATGTTGAGTCATTTACTCATAATATTTTTTCCTCTTTCTAAATGGGCATAAAATTGTATTCTACACTGTTCATAAATAAAAAGAAAGAAAAAGATAAAAGTGTGCTTTGTGCACTTGCTAATACATCTGACGTTTGAAAATCAAAATAATCTCTGTGTGAAAGTGTTACCATATCCAGTTTATTGAACAGAACTTGAAATTAAATAAGCAACATTATGTAGTATCCATCTACATTAAGGCCTACTGCTAAAACCTAGCCATTGTTATAATTAAGCTGTTGCTCAAATCTGATTTATCCCCATCAAATAATTAAAAATGTATGTTTAATGGTTCCATTAACACTAGCTTTAAATTCCATGGGAGAATGTTTTAGTCTTTGTAGGATTTATATGTAGAAATTTAACAAATAAATATAGAAGAAAATCAAGAACTTTTCCTACAACCTGCAGGTCTGTGAAATAATTATTATGTTTATGGGTATATAATCTTTAATTATTATTTCAGAGCATCACAATTTATATACATAAATTGCAGCAAGGTAGATGTTTTAGAAATTGTGTTAAAATGTTTCTGAATACAGTTTCATTTCACCATATATAAACAAATTACTTCAAAGCAAAATATAGAAAACAAGTCATCTATTGGAATTTTCGACCTTTCCTTAACCCAGCCTTTGTGTGACAATACTACTCCTTCTCAATTATATCTAAGCAGACATTAGTCAACCAATGATGTCTGATGAGCCACAGTTATCGCCTTCACCAGATTGTAAGTTGTTTTGAGAACACAATCAATTTCTAATTTATTTTTACATGTTCTCTGGCCCTTAATAGATCCTCTGAAAATGAATGTGTAGGTCAGGATTCCAGAAAGAAATTGATGATACCCACCTGGCGTACTTGTAAAGAGTGTAACAAAGGAATGGTTTCTAATAGTGTGAGCAGGGATAAGGAGAGCAGAAAGAGTGACGCTGTCTTGGCCAGCAACAGCAAGGGCTTTCACCACCCAGAGGTCTGAGGGGTAAACGTGCTGAGAAAGGAGCTCTAACTAAGGCTTTTACTATAGAGAACTGAGTGCTAGCAGGAGAAAGGATTTGTTTTCTGGCATTCTTCCAGTGCCTCTCATTAGCCTCCTCCTTGACAAACTCGAATAAAAGCCAAAGAGAAGATTCCCAGTGTGCTCTGCCAGGACGATTTCAGAGTACAAGGAGGAAAGATGGAAAGTCTAGACAGACCACAGGAGGAACTATGCATGTGTGCTAGCAGATTCTCCAGCTTGGGTAGTTCCACTGAGTGAGTGAGAACGAGAAACTCTCCCAATGCTTTAACTCACTAAAATATGGTTGCCTAATTATAGCTGGCAATGCATGGATGTGCTGTGTTACATTTCCCAGGAAGACATGAACCAATGTTGATTCACTGAAGATAGGGCACCAACCATAGACTAAAGGAACAATGCCATCCAAGCTCAGCTTGGTGAACCAATAAGTTTACTTACTAGACTATGGCTTAGAGTTACTTATGTGAGTTTGAGTGGTCCTCAAACATCTGCATCATCCAAAAGTTCTGAGCTATCATTAGTGATACCCTTCCGATAGTGCATGTGCATGTGTGTGTGTGTGTGTGTGTGTGTGTGTGTGTGTGTACAAGTGGGAGGGAGGCATTTTGTTTTAGAAGGGATTTGGAACAGCACTGAGGTGAGTGCCAGGTGACTGCTGTGGCAAGAGGCAGTTCTTCAGGGACAACTTGAATACTGGCTTCTAGGACAATATAGTATTCTCTGATAGGAACTCCTTGTTCTGAACATGACTTCCTGTAAGTCTGTACTCAGATAAGAAAAATGCCATTTGTATTGAATTAAGTTGAAAATAAATTAGCCAGTCACTATAGCTTAAGTGACTCTAGTAAGCCTCCCTTCCTTTATTTTTCTGATTTTAATTACTTATTTATTTGAATTTTTGTGATTTTAATTGATATTTGATGACTATACATGTGTATGGGGTACAGTGTTGCTGTTTGTTTTTTGGTCTTTTGGGAGGTCTGCCTCCCAGCTTTCAAATAAATCAGACATGGAGGCCTATTCTGCCTATTCTTACTTACAAATGCCCGGCCTTAGCTTGGCTTAGTTTCTCTTTCTTTCTTTCTTTCTTTCTTTCTTTCTTTCTTTCTTTCTTTCTTTCTTTCCTTTTTTTATGGTTTTTCGAGACAGGGTTTCTCTATGTAGCTTTGCGCCTTTTCCTGGAACTCACTTGATAGACCAGGCTGGCCTCGAACTCACAGAGATCCGCCTGGCTCTGCCTCCTGAGTGCTGGGATTAAAGGCATGTGCCACCACTGCCCTGCAGCTTGGCTTAGTTTCTAGACAGCTTTTCTTAAATTAACCTGTCTACCTTTTGCCTCTGGGCTTTAACTTTTTTCTATTTCTGTATATCTTTCTTTCTTACTCTGTTGCTGGTTGTGTAGCTGGGTGGATGGCCCCTGGAGTCTTCCGCCTTCTCTGGCTTGTCCCTTCTCTCAGATTTCTCCTTCTATACATTCTCTCTGCCTGCCAGCCCTGCCTGTCCTTTCTCCTGCCTTGCTATTGGCCATTCAGCCATTTATTAGACCATCAGGTGTTTTAGACAGGCACAGTAACACAGCTTCACAGAGTTAAACAAAAGTAACACACCTTAAAATCATATTCCACAACAGGACAGTGTGATATTTTAAGATTTGTATATATTATATCATAATCATAATATTTAGCTTATGCATCCTCTTATGCATTTCTCATTTATTTGGGATGAAAATATTCAAAATCTTTTTTTCAAGCTATTTTATGTGGGTTTGTGTGTGTGTGTGTGTGTATGTGTGTGTGTAGCACTGGGGGTATAATCCAGGGCCTCCTACATGCTAAGTTCATGCTCTACCATGGAGCTGTACCATAGCCTTTTACTGTTTTTCTTTATCTTGAGTATTCTAAGCACCATATATATTTATAGTATATATCATTTCTCCATTTGATTTTTCTGCTGATGTCTATCCAGAAGTACTATATACAGGTATACCACTATATACTTATATATGGAATAATATTATAGATAACTAGTTAGCTAGCTATTTAAAATTGTCCTAATGTGTCCTTCATTTAACCAAAGAATCTTATCATTCTGTGAATCATCTTGTCTTACTTTATTTTTCATTTGAGTCCAGATGGCTTTAACGAATAGATTTAAGTTCTCAAGGGAGCAGCAAAATGGGATTGGACCTAAAGGCCTCTGAAAAATGCAGAACACCCATCAAAAGTGAGATGTTCAACATTCACAAGAAACAGAATATATCAAGTCTTAAGTCATTCAAGATCAAAAAGTTTCAACAATTGCATAGCAGTCATCTGAGTGTTAAATTTTATTTGGGTTATTCAGAAAAAGAAAATTAGACACCGTTAATCTAAGTCCAGCAATGGTATGTTATTTTTTTGTCTTTTGATCTCTTAGTACAAGTCTGACTCAAATATAAATTTCATGTGTAGATGGAAATTGTACAGTCTGGGTTCAGGCATTCTAGGCCTTCTGATATACATACAATTCTGCATTTCTGCAAGGCAGGGAAGGACCTCTTCATGTCCATCACACCAGAAATGTACTCTCATAAATGACCCCCTAGTGTCCCCTTCTCCAGCTCACATCTTTGTGGAACTAAGATCATTTTATCTCAAGTAGTGAGGGGGTTGTCATCTGCAGATTAGGTTATTGGTTCTTAAGAAAAAGTGGGCAATAATAGCAATCCATTCTCTGCATATTAAATCCTAACAAATACGACAATATAAAGCCAGGCATGGAGGTTCATGCTTGTAATTTCAGCACTTGGGAAACTGAAGCAGAAGGATCATTGCAAGCTTGAGGCTAGCCTGGGCTACATTGTGAGTTCCAGGCCAACTTGGCTGCAGAGTGAGATCCAGCCTCAGAAAGCTGAAAACTATACTATAAATCAAATTTAAACAAAAGCTTACTTTCCCTTTTTCTGCTTCATGTCCCTCTCTAACTACTTTGCAAATAATCGTCTTCAATATCATGTTTCTCCTTGTCTCTAAAAATCTCACTGCATGCATAGGTCTGTGTGGTTTTTCATGTTCTTACTCCCCCCCCCCTTCTTTTTTTTTCTTGTTACATCTCTCCTTTCACTCCCTCCTTTTCTTTTTCTTCTGTTTTCTTCTCCCCCATCTCTTTCTCTTCTCTAAACTAGGCGTCTACACATAGTCTATAACTTGCTTTGCAGGAATTCAGACAAGTATGGATAACTCTTTTTGTTCTCTTCTATTCTTCTCTCATATGATACATCCAGACCTCAGCCTCCCTTCCATCCACTCTTCTTAGTCCTCTACCTCCTCTCCCCCAGATCCACTTCCCCGCTGTTTCCCTTCAGAAAAGAGCAGGCCTCCCAGGGATGTGAACTGAACAGAGCATAATAAGATGCAAAAAGACCAAACACAAACCTTCTTCTCAAGGCTGGAGGCAGGCCAGTAGAAGGATGCAGACTCCGCGAGCCCCTATGAGCCCTGCTTAGTTGATTCTTTGCGCCGTGTTCTTCTGGTGTCCTTGACCTCACCAGCTCCCACAATTCTTCCTCCCTGTCATCTGAGGGGTTCCCCGAGCTCCTTCACATTTGACTGTGGGTCTGTGTCTGCTTCCATCAGCTGTCAGAGGAAGCCTCTTTGTTGATGATTGGGCGAGGCACTGATCTATGAGTATAGCAGAATAGCATTAGGAATCATTTCCTTGACTTTTTTATTTTAACCAGTTGTGTTTGGTTTTACCCTAAGACTCTGGGCCATGCAGCTTCTGGTTCCTGGCCATTCATCCAGATAGTGACAGGCATGGGCTCTTTCTGTTCACATGGGTCTCAGGTTAGACCAGTCATTGGCTGGGCAGTCCTACAAGCTCTGAGCCACCATTGCCCCAGTATGCCTTGCAGGTAAGACAGGTTGTAGGTTGAAGGTTTTGACTGGGTTTGTGTTCCAGTCCCACCACTGGAAGCTTTACCTGGTTACAGAAGATGGCCCACTCAGGCTTCGTATCTTCCATTACTAGGAGTCCTCGCTAGGATCACGTGCATAGATTCCAGGAAGCTTCCACTACTTAAGTCATTCTCTCTCTCTCTCTCTCTCTCTCTCTCTCTCTCTCTCTCTCTCTCTCTCTCTCTCTCTCTCTCTTTTTGAGTGTGGATATCTTTTTATATGATGTATTGCTGATATTCCCCTTGATATTAGTATCCATAGACCAAATTCATTTATTCGAGTAGCCGCCTGAAATTGAAATTCCATGTACTATATATATTTTATTTAACCATTATTCCATTAATGAATAGTGAAATCATTCTCAGTTTTGTGCCACTACTGTCAGTAACAACTTTGTACATACAACCTTAGGTATTTATCTTAAATTTATATGAAAAATCTCGACACCTGTGTCTGTCGCTATCATGTTTATGATGAAGTGAACTTTGCCACATTCCTTTTTAGAAAGGTAACAACAGCAATGGTACTTTGAGCATCTTTCTGGTGCTGGGTGATCAATGAAACATTTTTTCCAAGAAATGGGAACTATAATAGAATTACTGCTTTATGTTTCATTATTCCATGCCAGTCACCTGAAGTGCAAGGGCAGTAAATGGAAGGTCTTGTGGTGAGATTTTCAGGGAATTCTTTAATAATTGACAGTGCATGGGAGGATTTGCCTTGTGTGTTCCTGAATATATCCTTTCTCCCTGAATTATAGTGATTGTAAATCTAGGTTTTACTCTCAGAAGTCTTGGAAAACCACCCTCAGAAATGTATGGATTGAGTAGGCTGAGAAAACAATGAGAATACAGGGGCCAAGGAACTCGTTCTTACTCTTTCTAAACAGCTTTTGCAGAAATTCCCTCCCACTAGGTCATATGTTTACAAAGAGCTCGACTCCACTCCTCCTTCAATGTATCAATGCTGCCCAAGATCTATTATCCTGTAACTCCCCATGGCAAGTATAAATCATTAATATGTGTCATGTTTGGACCCTTCCAGACACAAATGAGTGTGTGATTGGGTGTCACCCTGGGTCTCCACGTAATTCCAATGATCGTGTCAGTGTATGCCATGTTCTACCAAGCCAAGGACTCGTTCGGGTAAAAAGTAGCTCTCCAAATGAGATGCATTCCAAGAAAAATATGTTAAATGTGAAGGATGCAAAAAAAGAAAAAAAGAAACATTTTAAACATGGTTATTACAAGTTTTCTAATCCTCTGTTATTTCCCGTTTATTGAAGACAGTCTCATGTGTACAACAGTAATAGATCTCATTTCTACTCAATGAATTAAAAAAAAAAAAAGGCGAATGATTTAGGGGGAAAATGCAGCTACTTGGCTTACAAGAATCCCTTAAGGGAATAATTTCAGGTATGTCAGTTTGAGGAAATAATCTGAAATTTACAGTCATGCTGTTATTCCCCTTGCTTTGCTGTACATGAGTGTTTCCTCTTTCCTCTGCTGTTTGGTTGACCTTGGTCTTGGACTCTCAGCTTGTTTAGAAGAGCAGTGATGATCCAGACACTTCAGAACATCTTTCTGTGAATCCCCAGTACCCTGAGATTTAAGGACCAGAGTTTCAGAGCTTAGAAAAAGCCTCATCATACCTCATGGTAGGCAGGTATGGACTGCCCCTGTCTACTGAAATCCACTTTTCTAAATGTCTCTTTGAAAATTTGTCTTAGACCTTTCATACAGAACCCTAAAATGAACCCCCTAACTAGCTCTCGCTTGAGGCTGTACAGCAAGGTCTGCTGTTGTTTTGACTCTGTCATGGTTTTGACAAACCATATCTTTCCCTGCTGTGAGTGATGACATCCTCTGGAGCTACCTCTTTTACATGTGAGAAGTGTTCAGCATTGACATTATGACCCAGATGACAAAATTGACATACCCATCTTCTGGAACTGACATTGTGACCCAGATGGCACAGTTAACATGCCCATCTCCTGGAACAAAGTTTTGGGTGAGTTCTACCTGACACCGTTCCTGCTAATGGTTCTTTACGGCCTTCTGACACGTGTTCAAGGTGTTGCTGTCATAGGAACCCACATTTGCTTTGCTTCTTCAGGCTCAGCCTCTGTAGATCGTAGCTGTTAGCAGTGATCCATTCTACTGGTGTTTTCTTTAAGTCCTTTTCATTTTTCTTTGCATCAGAGGACACCTGTCAGTCTCGGTCCACTTTCATATTCTGTACTTTAAAGAACCTTTAAAAAATTATGAACGGATGTTTATTGCTTTCCTGTCTTGGTACATAAACACACACACACACACACACACACACACACACACACACACACACGCACGCACGCACGCACGCACGCACGCACACACACACATTGCAGTTTTTAGCTTACAAAGAATTAGGTTTTGCTGTGGATAGGTTTCAGACAAAATCTGTTTTTGTTTCTCTCTCTACCTTCCCTCTACACCCGCCCTTCCACCCTGAGTGGCCTCCTTTCTACCTCATGTCACATGTGACATTCTCCCCCACTACTTTTCTCACAACCTCATATTCCCCTCTCATGGTTTTTTAAATCTGGTTTTATATTCTGTGCCCACTCTCACAACCTTAAAAAGTCTCTGATATTAAATTTGTGGAAAGGCTGAAGGGTTAAAATTATTATTTTACTTTGGTGAATATGCGGGTTCTACATCTTCACATTCAACCAACTGTAGCGTGAAAACTTGGGGGAAAGTGAGATCTGCACCACACATGTGTAGATTTCTTGTTACTACTACACAAATACAGTCTAAATTTATGAAGCATTTACCACAATGGTGTTGTGAATGATCTAGTGATGATTTAAATGAGTTAAAGTGTTCAGAAGGTTATGTGTTGATTATATGAAACAATTATAGCATTTTTTTTTTTTTCTGAGACAGGGTTTCTCTTGTGTAGCTTTGCGCCTTTCCTGGAACTCACTTGGTAGCCCAGGCTGGCCTCGAACTCACAGAGATCTGCCTGGCTCTGCCTCCCGAGTGCTGGGATTAAAGGCGTGCGCCACCACTGCCTGGCCAATTATAGCATTTTATATAAAGGAGTTGCCTATCCATGGATTTTGCTAGTCAAGGGAGGTCCTAGAATCAGTCACTCACTAATACAGAGAGATGTATGAAGCCTCTAGACATCTGCTGTGCTCCAAATGTTTTAGCAATACTCCTCTGTGGCAGAACACAAGAACCATTCAATTTAGTGGCTGACTGGAGCCCTTCTACAAGCCTTCTTTATTCTGGAATAACCATCCGCTGTGATTGCTAGTCAGCACTGCGGTGTACTTCCTGTGGTCCTTCCGTAAGAGGTGGTACCATTGAGGGTGTGATGATACCTTCAGTGGAAGGCAGGAACAGCAGAGCATCATCAGTCACCTGCTCAGTTCCCAACGGAAACAAGTCTGGAGACCTACTGCAAGGAACAGAGTAGCTTCCCCTGATCCTTTGCCTACCTTAGGTCACTTCTCAGACATTTAGGGACATCATCCCTGCTTCTGTACCTTTGTCATGGATAGATAGATAATTTGAAAGGTCCGAGATAGCCTTCCTCCTGTGCTCTTACCCTGGAATAATCTCTGGAGTCTATAAGATTCTGAATTTTCTTGGTGATTTTTGGGATACAAGCAAACTTCTCATGATTATGAATGTCAAGTATCTGCTAAATACTTGTCTGGAGTTGAGCGCCCCTCCCTATAATCAAAAATCAGTTCGGAGGAGGTATGGGCTGGTATATAGTGTAGTCCTGGGGCTTCACAGTGTTCTTAGTTGACCAGAGACCACCACACCAAATAAAGCTACAAGAAAATCAAGGAAGCTCGTCCTGTGCAAGCCTCTTTTAGACTGTGAACAGTTGAGACAGGTGGGCTTACCAACTGAAGAGGAAGGGCTCTGATCACAGGCTGGAAAGGAAGAAACATGTCACCTACTGGTGATTCCTGAACTGTCGCCTGACTTCCCTTGCTCAGATGTTAGTTAGCAGGACCATGACTCTTCCGGTATAAAGACCTTCCATTGCAAATGCTGGCGGAAAGCAGAAAGACAGAGCAGTTTTGAAGTCAAATCAGTTCCGACGTCTGTTTCTTCGAGCCCAGCAGGGATCTTTAGATTCAATTAGGGACTTTCACCTAGGCCTGGGACGTTTCTCAGAGCAGTTTGTTTCTAAGCACTTTAGACTTTGCCAGGCAAGAATTAACTCGTGGCACTTCTACATAAACCAGTGACACCAAAAGTCTGGAGAACAAAACAAACAAACGAACAACGTGGGCGGGCTCTTTCTCCTGAGTGTGGAGGCGGGCCAGGGCGTTCTTGGCTTGCACACTTATTTTTGTGTGTGCTCTCTCACTCCTCTCCATGGTTTTAGTCAAACATTTGTTCTCTCTCCTCATGGTCTTCCTTGATCAGCTTCCATTTGGTCCTTTGTTTTACAGATAAGACCCTGTTGGCCAATGTGACTGACTGCTTGTTTCTTTTGACTATATGTGCAAGATCTTTTAGGATCTGTAAGAAATACACTTGGTACTTCAAGAATTTATTACTATGTGGTAGGAAGAATATTAAAGATGTAATGGGGCTGAAGAGATGGCTCAGGGGTTAAAATCATGTGCCACTTTTCCAGTCGACCCAGGCTAACAACCACTGTAACTCCAACTTCAGGGCATCCAAAGCCCTCTGTGGCCTCTACACTCACTTGTACATACCCATACACAGACTCACATATGTGCTTATAATTATAAAAATAAACAAAAAATAAAGGCATGGTCTTTCTGAAGATAATCTATCTAACTTCAAGCTCCTCTGTCTAACAATGGTCTAGAAACTGCTGCAAAAGGACTTTGTTAATAAATTAAAGTTAATAATCAGCTGGCTTGAGAATATGGTAAGGGACTTGAGTTCTTCTGGGTGGGTTCAGTATAATCACAAGATCCCTTAAAGGCAAAAAGAAGACAGCTGAATAAGGAGGGAGAAGGAAGATGAGACACAGAGGGAGGTGGAGAACTATGAAATATGAAAATCAAAACCGTCAAACAGGACCCATAGGAGAGTTTATAAATGCCTGACATGGTTGAAATAGCAAGTATAAAAATAAGCATGAAAGGAAAGAATGCCCTGTTCTGGCCAAAATGCTCATGGAAAAGAGGCTGCAGGAGCATCACCCCACCGTCATCAAACCACTGGGAATGCACTGTAAAAGGGGTCAGGAACTGAGGACGGTGGGTGCCTGTAGCCCCTGAGGACAACTCCTGGCAGCATAGAAAGAGGACCTCACTCTGTGCGGGACACAGAACAGAATCTGATGAAACTGAATAAGTTCGGAAGTCAGTTCTCGTGCTGAGTTCAGTCAGCTAGCACTAATTTTGGCCCAGGAAAAGCCAGCGTGGCACATCTTGACTTCTGCCCTCTGCAGTGGTGATGTAATCCTCTGCTGTTTGAAGTCTGTTGTGTTTCATCAGAGTTGCTTAAGTTTGTGATACGTCGCTATGGCAGCAGTAGAAAGCTAGTCCACATGATTAGGCTCAGAATAGTGTGTCTGCACGACCAGGATTCGTTGACATTTTTGTTGTTTTGTCATCATTTCTTGCCGTGGAACCCGGGTTTGTCTTACCTTCTGCCTCAGCCCTCCCTCCCCCGAGTCCTACGATTACAGACATGTGTTACTCAGCTTGGGCGGCATTTCACTGTATCTGGTCAGGAAGAAAGATGGGTGAAGGGAGGAGGGATAATGAGCAGAAAATAAAGAGAAAGGGTCTGTCATCAAAGACAGTGGGGGAAGACGGGCTGGAGAGATGCTTCAGTAGTTAAAGCACTTGTTGCTTTAGCAGAAGACTCGAGTTTTGTTCCCAACACCACAGATGATTCATAACCATCCATAACTCTAGTTCCTGGGGATCTGACATTCTCTTCTGACCTATGACATCATTAGGGATGCATATCAGACACATTTATACACATGGACAAAACTCACACAGAAAAATATAAATAACTATTAAAAACAATATGGACATATTAACCTCCATTTCTCTTAAGAATATAGTGTCTAGAAATGCTACTTATGTATGTTTTCATACAAGCATCTTATTATGCCATTTCAATAGCTGGTGGCCCACTTTTGTTATGAGTTATATACTATTGAATATATTATACTTCTGTGGAGTTGTTGGGTTGTTGTATATGGAAAACCACACCTGTCCTACTGTTAGAAAAATGCAAGTAGTCTTTAAATATTTTAAATTTGAGGTCACTTTCACCTTTCAGACTGTTTTTAGAAACTAACCCCCATGTTCATCAGTACCCATGTGTGGTACAAGCCTATAAGGAATTTGAACTTCTAGAAGAAAGTAGTCTGTGGAGGTGAAGGAGCCTCACTTGCTGCTGAAAAGGCACAAGATGCACCAGTGTCCTCAGGACCCATAAATGCCCTCAGCTTCTCCACAGGAAAACAGAGTGTTCCTTTCTCCTTTCCAAGGACACTACAATTGCTACCCACTGCCTTCTTTTACACAAGGTAACTTGTATGCGATTAATGTGATTCAATCAATAAAAATTTGGAGGGTGGGAGAAGGGAAGACCACTACTTGCCTATTGGAATCAGGAGTCCATTAGGAGGATCTCCCTCAAGAAGTGGAAAGATTCTAAGAGCCAGAGGTCATGCATAACTCCAGGGAAGCAGCATCCTTGGACATATCAGGACTGATGTATATATGATCTCGCAGAGACTGTGATAGTGTGCACAAGACCTGCACAGCTTCAAGTCAGATGGTGTCCCAACACTAAGAGGGGGAAATGGACAGAGGTTCCCCCCCACCAAGCAAGAAGTTATTTGCAATTGATACTTTCTGGGAAAGGGGGAATCAATTTTCTCTAATGGACACATCACTGAGTATATCAACCACACTCCCAGGCAGGTCCCATGCCCAGGAGTAGTTGGCCAACTACTATTTTTGTGAGTTTTTTTTTTAATTTGTTTGTTTGTTCATTTGGTGTGTGTGTGTGTGTGTGTGTGTGTGTGTGTGTGTGTGTGTGTGTGTGTTTTAAAGAGAGATTAAGATCATGAAGTTGGGTGGGTAGGAAATAGGGAAGATCTGGGAATTGTTGGGGGAGGGGAAGCATGATCAAAATAGATTCTATGAAAAAAGTGAAAACACAAAAGAGGACCTTGCCATCTGCAGTAGTAATCTGACTTGGGTATTGATGATTGCTGAAATCTCTGTGAAGTATTTTGTAAAGGCAATGGTGAAGGCTTCCCCCAGATTGAGCTGTTTCAATAGAGTGCATATCCTCTGTCCTCTACAACCTTCAGGAGCCTTCAAAGACGAAGATAATTACACACATTCAAAATATGAAAACCTCTGAATCTTGAGGACTTCCATCCTAAGCCACATTTATTATGTTCAAAGTTCTGTCTGGATAAAAGGCATGTATAACATTAAAATATTAATCTATTTGTGCCATTTAGTGATTTAAATTATTCACAAATGCTTGGGGATTTTTAAGTTTTCTGATTTTGATTTTTTTTTCCTTAGTAAGAAAAGGTGTTTATAATGAGAAGAATCGAGTTGGAAAAAGTATCTTAAGCTCTCCAAATCCTTCCCAGTTGGGCTTGTCTTTACTGTAGAACACCCTGCCCTTAGGACACTGTATGATCTATATTTATAAAGCATTTACATTTGGCTAGAGCAGTCAACAGAACAACCATATAAATGTGTACTAGCAACTAATGGAAAATGCTAAGCAACTGTTTTCCAAATGGAAAGTACTTTAAACTGTCAGTCCTGCTCCCTGGGTCTTCCTTCCTCTTAGAATTAGGAAGGGAGACACTGTTGTAGAAAATAATGTGGGGATAGTTGTTCAGTGTTCAGTCTGCATTCTTGGCTGGTTTGAGAGTTTACCCTCGGCCCCACCCATATTAAATTATTTAGTCAAGACTATTGTGGGTACAGAAGAATTGCTATTAATTTCTTCTCCTGGATAGATAGAAAGGCAATGGTAACTCATCTTTGCCAATCTCATAGGGCTTAGGAAATTGGCCAATACAAGAGTAATATTCATAGCTAGAATTCTAAAAACATAACGTATCAGCATTGATGGTGTTTCTGGCAATTGTTACTAGTCTCAACTTTGCAGATGGAAAATACTGTGAAGACCAAAAGGACACAGAACTTACACTCTATTAGGGTCTAAAACTTAAAAATATACCTTAAGCGCCATAATATTTTATTTAAGTTCAGTGTGTGTTTCATTCCTTTTCATTGGCCAAAATCTCTCTCTCTCTCTCTTTTTAAGGTTTTTAACAGTATTACTCTTCAAAGTTTATTAATATCTTCCTTGGAATTGAGTGTTATTTGTCTTATAACCTATGAAGGATAGACCAAGCCTACTCTATCTATATAAAATGTAATTTTCTTTTAGTATCACTAACAGTTAACATTCTTTTTCTGTCTCTCATACTGTTTCCTCTGTGGTAGAATAATTTAAGAACATTAATGAAGACAGTTATTTTTCACTGTTTTTTTAAGAGTTGTTATTAAGATTAATTTAAATGGGCCGGGCGGTGGTGGCGCACGCCTTTAATCCCAGCACTCGGGAGGCAGAGCCAGGCAGATCTCTGTGAGTTCGAGGCCAGCCTGGGCTACCAAGTGAGCTCCAGGAAAGGCGCAAAGCTACACAGAGAAACCCTGTCTCGAAAAACCAAAAAAAAAAAAAAAAAAAAAAAAAGATTAATTTAAATGTCCTTGATTTGACAGAACTAGAATGATAGAGTAGTAGAGCTATTTGCCTAAAATCCTGTAGCTGTACTTAGCAAAGGGAGAATTGAGAGACAGTGATGGTGTTGGGGAGATTGTTTTCTGGCTAAAGATGCAAATATGAGCATCAGAATTCAGGGTTTAGGACCCCCTTAAAGACCTGGTGAGTATAGCAGCCAATATAATTCTAGCATCAGAAGGCAGCAACAGGAAATCCCCCAAACAAGCTGACAAGCAGAAGTAGCCATATTGATGAGCTCTGGGTTTGACAGAGAAACCCTCATTCAAAGAATAAGGTAAAAGTGTAATTGAGGATCATTCCAGGCCTCAATGTCAGACCTCCACATGTGTACGTACACACACACACACACACACACACACACACACACACACACCACACCACACCCCCCACGTATGTATGCCTATACCTGCACTTATAAATGCAAACACATGTACATGCATATACACCACAATCGGCATATGTTGGAGGGGGTTGAGGAAAGTAATGGCTGATTGCAGATCTAATGCTTCTTCCATTTTGTGGTGGAAGGGGGGAAGACTCAAGGAGATAGGTAACTTAGGATGAACGTTAGCCGTCTTTAGGCTGTGAGCCCTATCAGCCTGCTGCCTGCTTTTGTAAGTAAAGTTGTTGGGTCATTTTTAATACTCCCATTAATTTACGTATTGCCTTTAACTATTTGTATGATACAGGGGCCAGATTGGAGTAGTTGTCAGAGGCCATCTGGCCTCCAAAGCTTGAAATATTTAGTCTTTGCTCCTATACAGAAAAACATTGCTGACCTCTGGCTTAGAGGGAAGATGAAAGAAAAATATGGAGGAGGCACTTTTAAAGTTTCATTGGTTTTATGTTTGTTTCTGGTCATTTGGAATAAGCAGTTTGAATATTAAGCAAAGCTTTTCAGCACACTGAAGATTAATTGCAGGTTGTTGGTAACAAATGTGCATATATATTTGGAGACGATCAATACTTATTTTCTGAAAGCATTTTCTATAATGTGGGATTTGTTTTCTAGATTCATCTTCATAACATATTCTTGAGGGCACAGGGATAGTTAATTCAAAGTCATAGGAATGTATGCAGTATAAGATACACATTACCTATCTCCAAGAATATAAAGGATGAACCTGTAAAGAAAGGGATTAGACGTGTGTGACCTTAAAATCCACCTAATGTGCACTTATACTGTTAAGTCACCAGACCTCTCTTCCTCTCTTCTCTGTGTACAGTTAGTCACTCCCTACGGTACTTCTGAAAGACTTGCTGCAAAATACTGTTACAGCATTTATCACAGGGCATTGAAGTAGTGGTTTACACATTTGTCTCCCACATCAACTGTGACAACCTTGAAAATGAGGACAATACCTTCTTCTTGGCATCCCCAACCTGGGGCTCAGACCCTGGCTCACAGTAGAAGCAATCTAAATGCTTGATGAATGAATATATATTGCTGTCCTAGAGGGCAAAGCAAGGACCCCTATGAAATCTAAGTAACAAGAGCATTGTGAAAGTATTAGTAATCAATAGAGAGGTCTTGTAAGCATTGTGCATGCTCATAAAACACAGAAAGTTATTATTAAAATGCCTGGGCTATTTGATCACCACCTTTGGGGAAGTTACCTAAATCTTGATTTCCTTAGCTTTGAAATGGAAATAATAAAGGGCAGCTGCTTCTGTGTGTGATTTTCCCTAA
>NC_051075.1:13123425-13134022 GCF_004664715.2 Peromyscus leucopus
ATAGATGTTGACATAAGCGACAGTCATAGAATACGTTTAAAATACCATTTTTTATTTCAAAGAACAGTTGTATTCTGTGCTGAATTCCTGATTGTAAGAAATATATTTTAGGCAGTCTAGATGGTGCATTACCACAACGAAATATAAACAATGTTAAAATGTGAAGATTTTATAAGTGTATTAGACTGAACTGAAACTTATGTTTTCGTGATGCAGTTAATTGTATCAAATCCCGTGTTGTTATTTTGTGAAACTGGGTGTGCATATTAGCTGTACCGTCAATGTAATGATGTCACTTCAAAGTTTTTGCTAATCTTCTATTTTTTTTCTATTTCTACATCATTTTAAAATCTTGTTAGCAGTGGCCCTCCTCGTTAATGATGTTGAATTAAAGAAAGGGTCGGTTTCACTAATTTATATTAATAGGTATTCATATGCAAAATTGATACAAGAACAGCCTGTACTTGGAGTTGTTTTCCTCAGCCAGCAAAGACGGATTTGTTGCTTCATTTGGGGAACATACCTTTGTGAAAAGGTCAGAGCTAGACTCTTGTTTCAACGCAGTTCCAACTCTTTACTCCACATTGCATGTATTTATTCTGTTCAGTACCCATTGCTTTAAGAAGTTACTGCTGAATTTTATAGACATCTTTCCTTCAGTGCTTTCTGATTTGCTTGTGGGCATTTTCTTCCTGTTCCTAACTTTGATGCCACTCAAAGCACTATGCACATTGTTCTCCCCAACCAAGAGTTTAACTTTTGAAATCAACGTTGTACTAATAGGCCCATGGATATCCTGAAATGTCAAAAATATAGGGTGTGTTTGTAGCTAAGCATTTTTCAAAAGTAAAGAGCTTGAAGAGCTCATTTTGGTGAGGTCCTGTTCATCCAAATACTGCAGGCCAGCCTTTGGTAAACCCTTTTGACCTTACGGTTCAGTTGTCACTGTGCTGATTATTTCCTACATAAATGCAGTCTCTGTGCATTTCTCTTTCAGTGCCCTATCATTACTTAATTCTGAAATCCAAACGTGGCATTTTCCCCTCTGTGTCTGATTTGAAAACGTGGAGGTCTCTTGACAGCTTCTCTTTATCCCACTGGTGCCTGTCACCAAGTCTTGTTTTTCTTTCTAAAAAATACTTATTTTTATCTTTAATTATGTGTATATGTATGTGTCTGTTTGTAGTAGTGCAAGACTTGAGTGCAAGTTTCTTCAGATACTAAAGAAAGTGTTGGATCTCTTGGGCGTGCAGACAGTTGTGAGCTGGAAGCTACTGTAGCAGCCTGATGTGGTTCTGAGAATGGAATCTAGTCCTCTGGAAGAAGAGCACACACTCTTAACCACAGAGCCACCTTTCCAGCCCCAATCTTTACTTTATACATCTTTTCTTTCTCCTCGCTTCAGAATGGCTCGCAGTATACCCCATTTCTGCATTCTTGCTCCATTACTGTGTTCAGACCCTTGTTGCCTTTTTGGCTGCATCATCGCAATTATCAAGTGCCTATTTATATATGTATATCTTTTGGGGTTTTTTGTGTGTTGGGGGTGTTGAAACAGGATTTCTGTGTAACCACTCTGCTTGTCCTGGAACTCACTCTGTAGACCAGGCTGGCCTCGAACTCAGAGAGATCTGTTTGCCTCCCAGGTGCTGGGATTAAAGGCGTGTGCCACCACCGCCACCCAGCTATATATGTATATTTATTCCATCCACAATTGGAAGCATTTCCTTAGTCCCTTACTGTCTTTGGTTAAAACTCACTCCTTTCCCCAATAGAGGCTGTCTCCCTTTCTGCTTAACCTTCACTGTGTTGATAACTAGCTCTGTTCTTTCTTGCTCTTGTCCCAGTTTATAGCACTCCTCACTTTTTCTTTCTTCTCTCTACTTCTGCTGTGTCTTTCGTTTTGCTTGAATTTCCTCTGGAAACATTTTCTAGTGCAGACATTTGTTCAGTAGTAATGAAGCTTGTTGCAAATTTCTGTGTTAAGTAATTATTGATTGATAGTTGTGTTTCTGATAGGTATAATTAGTGTCTCATCATCTTTCTGTAATACTTTCCATTTTGGGGCTTTATATTCTATATATATTGATGCAAAATTGATAGATATATGTATTCTTAATTAGATAATTACATCTCCAAAACTTTTAAAGCACTTTATGGGGGTGTGTGTGTGTGTGTGTGTGTGAATGTGGATGTGGATGTGCAGATGTCTCAGAAATTGGATCTTTCTACAATGAGTTGTAGATTGAACCCAGATCTTCTAGTTTGCATGCAAATACTTTTTTTTTTTTTTTTTTTTTGTTTTTCGAGACAGTATTTCCTGGAACTCACTTGTAGTCCAGCTGGCCTCGAACTCACAGATCCGCCTGCCCTACCTCCCGAGTGCTAAAGGCGTTTAATGGCAAATTTTTACCAGCTGAGAGAGATCGCTGGCCCCAGATAACTGTCCTTTTGGAAAGAAGAAATGCAGACTGCATGTATAATCGTAGTCTAGATCTGCATTGGTCTCTCTTCTGCCTCAGTCTTGGATTGATCATTGTGAATCTTAATATGTCTTCAACCACCTTCAATATAAAAAACTCATTTTGTCACCAGAATGTTGCTTGCTTTTCTTCTGTCTTAATTTTTTTTTTTAATCAAGATTCTCACAAGAATTCATTTCCTCACTTCATTCGGAGAGCCACAAAAATGCCAAAGTATCAGTTCTGGCTGTCCCATGTAATTATTATTCTTTGTGCCCTTCCCTTTCTGCTTTAATTCATGACACTATTGTGAGCACAAACTAATTAATATGTATCTGTTTGTTAGTAGTTTGCGGTGATCTACAAAACTGTCTGAAGGTGAATAAATAAATAGGTCATCTTCTTATTGTTATGTGCCCCCTTTTTATCTTATGCAAGGTGTTTCCCTTAAATTTTCTGTATCAGGCTTTTATTTGTACTTTTTTACTGTAAAGCATATCATCATTCCCAAACTTCTCCCAATCCTTATCAGTAGGTTATAGTTATATTTGAGAGCTAGTATATAGCTAGGAATATTCATTTACAGCATTTTAGTCTCCTTTATTCTTTATTCCTGGTTGCTCTTTTTTTTCCCCTCTAGTATTTTTATTCTTCCTGTTGTCTCTGGACATTTAGTCTTACTTAATTTCTAAATTAAGTCCTATTTCTAAAGCTTGCTTGCACATTTTCCTGCTGGCTGTATGTGCAGATCCTCTCTCTAGGTGATAGTTCATTCCATGGCATGTTTTGTAATCTTTCTGAGTTAATGTTCATTGGTGGTTGCCCCTTGCCCAACATTTGGGAAGTGACTTTACCTTGGAGTTTTAGTTGTCTCTGCTGGAATTACATGTAATTAACCAGCTCTGACCTGTTTTCATTTGCATAGCACCTCATCAGGTCTTGTAAGTTACCTTGTACTGGTTTTAAGCATGGCTTTTTTCATGCTAGGTTCATGTAGTAAGTATTTTGCCAGCTGAACTATCCTCAGCCCCACAGCATGACTTCTTATCTACATGTGCTTTATCAGGTATTTCTGTGTGGTGGAAGATGCCAACTGAATTTATCACATTCACTGCAAGTCCCCTGAACCTCAGAAGAGTGAGCCAGGAAGGCAAGACAGGCTTGTGTCCTTTCTATTCTTCCTCAGCACAGTGAGTGTGTTACAATGTGTAGACCTGCAATGTAGAAAGGATTTAGTTCAGACTTTCGTTCCCTCTGCATAGCTTCAGTCAGTCCTTTTGATTTTCTCAGTATAACTTTGTATTTCTTCCTTATAAGCTACATCCTGAATAAAACTGCATTGCTTGACTCTTGGAAGGTACTCTTTGTGCTTTATTGCATGTTTATTTATTTATTTGTGTGTGAGTGCGTGTGTGCGTGCGTGCGTGCGTGCGTGCGTGCGTGCGTGCGTGTGTGTGTGTGTGTGTGTGTGTGTGTTTTAACTTAATCTAGAATTCTCTCCTCGTCTTTCCATGTGAGTTTCCTTTTATTTGCAATTTTAATTGTGTGTGTGTGTGTGTGTGTGTGTGTGTGTGTGTGTGAGAGAGAGAGAGAGAGAGAGAGCGAGGGCACGCACATTATACAGCATCTTGCCCTGTAACCCTGGCTAGTTTCAGACTTGTGGTTTTCCTCCCCTAACTTCTTGAGTGTTGATATTACAGGCATATGCCACTATGCTTAGCACTTTTATTGTTTTAACCAACCATTTCAGTGCGCATGTAATAGCCATGACGTCAGAGGACAACGTGGGGAGTCAGTCAAACCCAGGTCATCAGGCTTTGCAGCAAGTGCCTTTATCTACTTAGCTATCCCACTAACCCTCACCCATTCTTAAGAACAAAAATTAGTGCTTGCTCTTAGAGTTTGTAATATGTAGATGAAACTAATCTAAATGCAGTTTAAAGTAACAGTGTGTACTTCATCGATAATATGAGTAGCTTACAATAACATAGTAACCTCTTGTCTTCCTCCTGTCCCTTGTACTATCATTTCACCAGTATATGAACGTTGAACCTACAATTAAAATCAAGCCTTTCTTTTTAGTTCATATTAATTGTGTAAAGTGATGATTTTGTTGTGACATTCTCATGCATGCATATGAGAATGAATCTCTCATATGCATCCTTTCATCACCCCACTCCGTGGCTCTTGTCATATGATCTCCCCACCCTTTCTCCTCCCACCTTGTCCTGGTCCCCTTCTTTTCCCTAATAGTTTACCTTTATGCCATGTTTCCCACTCTCATTCCACCGTAAGAGAAAATTGTGATACTTTTCTGACACTGGATATTTGTTTATATATCACCACCATGACCTCTTTTGCCATTGACTCTGATTGTTCTCTGTGTGTCTGTATACAACATTGTACTTGAGTTGATTTCTATAACTTGGCTGTTGTAACTAATAAGACAGGATGGAAGGGAAGGTTGATGCACATGTGCTATTCAATGGACAATTTGCTGGAGTTTGTTCTTCACATTCACTATGTGAGTCCAGGGGTCATCATGATTGGTGGCAAGTGCCTTTGCCCACTGAGCCATCTCATTGGCCCACAAACCCAGTTTTCCAAGTACTTTTGCTACAGAGGTTGTCTTTATTTTATTTTTTTACATTTTATTAAATCTTTATTGAGGGCTGTAGAGATGGCTCAGAGGTTAAGAGCACTGCTTGCTCTTCCAAAGGTCCTGAATTCACATGGTGGCTCACAACCATCTATAATGAGATCGTGTGCCTTCTTTTAAAAAATTAAAATTTATTTATTTATTATGTATACAGTGTTCTGTCTGCATGTATCCCTGCAGGCCAGAAGAGTGCACCAGATCTCATTACAGATGGTTGTGAGCCACCATGTGGTTGCTGGGAATTGAACTCAGGACCTCTGAAGAACAGCCAGTGCTCTTAACCTCTGAGCCATCTCTCCAGCCCCCCCCCCAAATCTTTATTGACAAATAATTCATATAGTATACAATTTGCCTGTTCGTACAATTAGATAGACTTTAGTCCAGCATCCTCATAGGCCCATGACACCATCACCACTTTCTATTTTAGAACATCACTGTCTTCAGTTTCATACATACATATAATGTATGGTGATTACATTCCACCTTATTTTTTTAAATGAACATAATATTTGCAGTTGTAACCATTTTTAAGTTCCTAATTCAGTGACATGAATTACATTCAAGATATTAATTACATTCATGATATTCATTAATTACACTCATGATATTAATTATATTGTGGTATTCATTGATTACATTCGCAGTATTCATTCAATAGACTATATTTATGATACGATTTATTACATTCATGATGTGTCCTGATACTACTATCCGTTTGTGGGGGAAACAGATACTGTATAGGAAATCATTGCTCTATATTCCTTTCTTCTCCATCTTGAGATAATGTCTAATCTTTCTGTCTCTATGAATTTGTATATTCTATATATTTCATGTAGTACAATTCTATAGTATTTGTCCTTTTTCTAATGTAAAAACATTTTATGTACAACTGCAGGAGAAACAATACACAGTTTAAACATAAAAACAGGTTATATACCCCTTTAATCCCAGCACTTGGGAGGCAGAGGCAGGCAGATCTCTCTGAGTTCGAGCTAGCCTGGTCTACAAAGTGAGTTCCAGGAAGGGTGCAAAGCTACACAGAGAAACCCTGTCTCGAAAAACCAAAACCAAAACTAAAAACAAACAAACAAACAAAAAAACAGGTTATAGTCCAAACTTCCAGAGTTATTTGAAAATGGAAAATATTTTCTCTGTAGAAAATAGTAAAAATCATAACATTTCTCAGTAAACCCTTTTAAGCCAAATAATAGCTGAATTATACATACAGGATAGAAGAAACTTATCTTCATCTGTTCAGAGAGCTATGTTTTATTTAAGCTGTATAAGTGAGATTCCTACTCATCTTTTTCACTGTTTGATGTATGGCAGACATTTTTCTATAGTTTAATCCATAATCTAAAAAGATTTTAGCCTTCCCTCCTGAGAGTACAGCCAGCATTTTCTTTCATCAGCTTGATAAGGTACAAATTCTTATTCTAATAGTGAAATGTTTCGCTAAAGCTTGTCCATTGATTGGGCAAAACCAAAACTTATTATAAGCCACAGTCATCCTAGGATCTTCCATGCTAGGTAGCCTCCCTGGATCTGTGGGTTGCAGTCTGTTTGTCCCTTGCTTTGTATCTAGTATCCATTTATGAGTGAGTACATACCATGTTTGTCCTTCTGAGTCTGGGTTACCTCACTCAGGATGATATTTTCTAGTTCCATCCATTTGCCTGCAAACCTCATGCTGTCATTGTTTTTCAGAGGTTGTCTTTAACATGTGTTTTTGGTCTCTTTCTCAAGAATCGGTGCATGGGTTTATTTCTTGACTCTGTTCTGTTCCATCTATTGGCATGTCTGTTTTTATGTTAATACTATGCTTTTGTTACAGCTCTAGAGTCCATCTGCTTTTGCTCAAGATTACTTTGGCTATTTGAATTTTAGGATTTTTTTTTCTGCTTCATAAAGAATATTATTGGTATTTTGGTGGGGATGCATTGAATCTGTATATGTCTTTTAGTAATAAAGGCATTTTAATTATATTGATTATGTTGCTTTATGACTGTGGGAGTCCTTCTACCTTACAGTGTTATAATTTCCTTTTTCTTCAATATTTTATATTTTTTACTGTAGAGGTCTCTTAGCTGCTTTGGTTTACTTATAGGTATTTTCTTTGGAGTTGGTGGCTATTGTGAATGGAATTAATTTCCTATTTTTTTCTTAGCAAGTTCATTGTTGGTACATAGAAAAGCTACTGATTGGGTGGGACTAGGTTCAGGTTTATAAACCTACCTGCCAGGGAGCTGAGAGAGTAAGATTACAAACTCAAGCCTAACGTGGCTACAGAGTGAATTCAAGGACACTCTGTTCAATTTAATGAGACTCTATCCAAATGAATTAAAAAAGAGACTTGGGCATATATCTCAGTGGTACAGAACTGGTACATACATATGGTAGCTTACAAGAAACTCTAGGTTCAGTCTCCAGTACTAGGAGAAAGGTAGTAATTTTGAGTTTGACTTTTTGTTTTTCTAAGATCTTGAAGTATATTAGCTAGTTATTTGTTACTACTCTGATTTCTAAATGCGGATATTCATAGCTACGTGCTTCACTCTTTAAACTTATCTATGCTGTATTCTACACGTTATAAGTTGAGTTTTCATTTTCATTTGGTTCTATGAACTGACTATGAGGACCCATTAATAATTGAAAAGTGTATTTTCTAATACCCATATTTTTTGTCTTTCTTGCTGTTTATTTCTAGATTTCTTCCATTATGATCTGATAAAATACAAGAATTTTTAAAAATTGGTTAGGATTTGCTTTGTGGCCTAAAATAGGGCATATTTTAAAGGAAGTTTCTTGAGTTGCTGAGAAGAATGCATTTTCCACAGCTGTGGGTGAAATATTCTTCAGAGTATGTTAAGCCCTTTTGATCTTTGGTCAAGTTTTCATCTGAAGCTTCTTTGTAAATTTGAGGGTCAGTTCTGAAACATTCTGAGTAGGATATGAAAGTCATCTGCACTATTGTTCAGAACCTGTCTGCTTATGACCATTAGTGTCCGTCCGTTTTGTGAAGTTTGGTGCACCAAGACTGATGTGTGTGTGTTACACTCGTTGCATGCTGTTAATGGATTGTCCTTTTTATAAAGTTCCCCTCTTTGTGTTTTCAGACTAACTTGACATCAAGCTTTCTTTGTCAGTTATGAACTAGCTTCCCCTGCTTGCTTTCAGATGCCATTTGCTGAATATCACTTCCATCCATGTTTGCCCTTGACAATGAAGAAAGTTTATTGCAGAGAAAACAAATTTTTTTTAAATTGGTGAATCTTGTTTTTCATTTTTACTTTGATTTAAAGCAGTGATTTGCAGCCCTCCTAATGCTGTGACCCTTTAATGCAGTTCCTCATGTTGTGGTGACCCTAGACCAAAATTATTTTCGTGGCTACTTCATAACTATAATTTTGCAAATGTTATGAATTGTAATATACATATCTTATTTTACCAATGGATTTGGGAATCATGACCCACAGGTTGAGACAAATGTTTTATTAGCGACTGTGTCTCCTGCAGCCCTGGCTGTCCTGAACCCTTGTGTAGCTAAGGATGACTTAAAACTTCTGATCCTCACGCTTCTCCTCCTGAGGACTAGGGTAACAGGTGTGCACTGTCATTCCAGTGTTTGTGCAGGACTGAACCCAGGACTTTATCCATGTAGGCAAGCTTTGTCATGTGAACTTCAGTTGCGCTTTTTTTTTAGGAAAGTTAAGACAATTTACATTCAGGTATTTTTTTTTTTCATTTCTTCTTTTTTTGATTTTCGAGACAGGGTTTCTCTGTTGTTTTGGTGCCTGTCTTGAATCTCGCTCTGTAGCCAGGCTGGCCGTGAACTCAGAGATATCTGCCTGCCCCTGCCTCCCGAGTGCTGGGATTAAAGGTGTGCGCCACCACCGCCCCCCAGGGTAATTTTTAACTTTTATTTTATTTTGGCAACTTCATTCATGTATAAAGTATATTTTGGTTATTGTAACTACCCACTCTCTCTAAACTTCTTTCCCATTTCTTATTTACCACCCATACACACAGATCCCTTCTCTCACACCTCTCTTCTCTGAAGCCCCCTGAGTTCATAGATTTGAACTATTCTTTGAAACCTGATGGGCTCTTCTGTGGGTGCACAACCGAAGACAAAGACTGCTCCCCTTCAGTCTGTCGGCAGCCAGTAGTTCATCAGGGATAGGTAGAGCCCCATTATCTTTGATTGATTGTTGATAAATGCAGTCTTGTATAGCGTAGGCAGAGTTTCTGTCCCAGCAGCACTCCCAAATAAATGACAGGGAGACTTCTTATTAAGTATGAAAGTTCAGCCGATAGCTTATGCTTGTTACTAGCTAACTCTTACATTTTAAATTAACCCATTTTTTTTTATTTACTCTCTACCATGTGGAGGTACCTTCTTTCAACACAGTACATTCATCTTGCTTCTCTCCCAGAGACTCCTTTTACTGTGCCCTGCTTTTTCCTAGCATTCTCTCTGCTGCGAAAATCCTGCCTAGGTATTGGCCAATCAGCTTTTTATTAACAACGAGAGCAACAGATTTTCAGTGTACACAAGGATTATTCCACAGCTGTCTAGGCCCATTGCAGGCAGCCACAGCTGCTGTGAAGTCATGATTCTTGGCTGCACTGTCCGGAAGACAGCATTTCCCAGTCCTCCCTGTCTTTTGGCTCTTACTCATTCTGGCTCTTTTCTGTGATGATCCCTGGGCCTAACAGTAGGTAGTACAAATGTCCTGTTTAGGTCTAAGCACTCAGCGTCACTTATTCTCAGCACCTTTGTTATCTGTTCTTGGGCGCTGTTCTCTGCACCATTTTCTGGACTGTTGTTCATTGCAAAGAGAAACTTCAGGGCAGGAAGTGCATATAAAATGAATGTTCTCAGATTTTCTAATGAAGATACCAGTGTTCTGGGCCACCCTGCCATCACTGGTCACAGTAGCAAGTCTCCAGTCCACGCTGCGCCACTCTTCATTCTGTCCTCCGCAGAGAGTAGCCACTTGCTAGGTCCCTCAGTTATTCAAAGGGCCAGATACGTTTGCATGGAAACTCTGCAGTGACATGATTAACATTTAAAATTTTTTGGGTTCTATGCTTGTTCCTATGTGTCCTCCCACTGGAATGTAACATTCTGTAACTCAAACTGTTCTGAGAACAAGGAAAGAAAATTTATAAAAGAAACTTAAAAAAAAAAATTCCGCCGGCGGTAAGTGGCGCACGCCTTTAATCCCAGCACTTGGAGGGAGCAGGCAGATCTCTGAGTTCGAGGGCCAGCTGGGCTACAGTGAGTTGCAGGAAAGGCGCAAAGCTACACAGAGAAACCCTGTCTTGAAAAATAAAATAAATAAATAAATAAATAAATAAATAAATAAATAAAAAAAAAAATCAAGTAACAGTGAAGTTTACCTGGGCCTGCACAGGTAGAATTTTATAGCTTCACAGTGTGAACTTTTGTCCTTAGGTTACATCATAAGTG